>NW_008666418.1:36504-44041 GCF_000695815.1 Acanthisitta chloris | reverse complement strand
CACCTATTCAACAAATTCATTCATCTATTCAGCCTTTATCCCTTGTGTTATCCTCCACCCCATTAATCAAACAAGAGAGTAAAGGAGTGAATCAGGAAGGACAAGATTCTAAACTTACTCTGTTATTTCTATACCCAAAAATATTATTCAGGTTTTCACAGTTTCAGTAATGACTGTATTGAAAGAGAAACTGAGAAAAATACCTGATGGTTAGCAAGTACAATAGAGGATGTCAAGATTCACAGAAGTCTTTGCTTGAAGTTTAGAGAGGATTCTGCATAATACAGTTTTTCCTCTGTACTGAGAAAAACATGCTATATAGGTATACAACCCATCTAATTGTTGAAAGAGCAGAGGCAAAAAAAGACATGAGTTTTAGGGGAAAAAAACCCAAACAAGACAAACTCGTGAAATCTTGCAAAATGTTGACGCTCCTGGGAAAGTCTGGAGGAAATTTTTCTTCAGTTCTTTCTCTGAGGACTGCAAACTCTCAAGATCCCATTCTTGTGCTTTCATTAGGGCCACAATAACACCTATTTTTACTTCATTCTCATTTTCCATCTGGCCTATGTCATACATTTACTGTCCTCTCTCCCTCTCTATTTGCCTCCTTTGCATCTGCTCACTCTTAGTTTTCTGGGTGCTCAGTTTGATATTCCCAGGCATTGCTCTCATGCTGCTGCCTGGATGTTTCTGGCTCTGCCTTCCCTTCTTTGCTTCCCTATGCACTTGGTGTTTGTCACAGGTGAAATCTTCTGCCTACAGAATTAAAATCAGCATGGCAAGCAAATTTGGGAGCATAAGGCCATGGATCTGCATGCGATTCCATGTGTTCCAAAGGAGGAAGCACTGACTGCCTTTCCATCCTGAAGGTAGTTTTTCTGTGCTGAGGCCATCAGAGAATTGGTGCTGTCTGTGTGCACATTAAATATAGGCTTACAGTGCTCCACAGCTGTTACTTGGCTTCCCTAAAATGAATTCTCAGATATCTTGCATAGGTTTTGCTTTAGGGTGTAGTTAGTTTTCACTCCTTTCCTGTATGTTTTTTTCCTATTATTGTTGGTAGGAGTTGGGGTGGTTTGTTTGCTTTTTTGATGATTTTTCTGGAGAATTTTGCACAGCAGTGTGTGTGTCTGAATTAATTTTAGAAAGAGTACTCACAGACTTCCAACATAGAACCATAGTGTTCATTTAGGCTGGAACAGACCTCCAGGATCATCGAATCCAACCATTTGCCCAGCACTGCCAAGTCCAGCACTAACACATCTTCCCAAGTGCCACAGCTACACATCTTTAAACACCTCCAGGGATGGTGACTCAACCACTTCCCTGAGCAGCCTGTCCCAGTGCTTAACAATCCTTTCAGGGAAGAAATGTTTCTTACTATCCAATTAAGATATTAGGAAACCTTCCTAATTGCAACCTTCCCTGGCACAACTTGAGGCCATTCCCTCTTATCCTCTCACTGGTTACTTGGGAGAAGAGACCAACATCCACCTGGCCACAGCCTCATTTCAGGTAGTTGTAGAGAGTGATAATGTCCTCCCTGAGCCTCCTTTTCTCCAGACTGAGCAGCCTCAGCTCCCTCAGCCTCTCCTGATAAGAACTGGGCTCCAGACTCTTCCCCAGCTCTGTTGTCTTTCTCTGGATATGCTGCAGCACCTCAGTTTTGTGTTGTGAGGGGCCCAAAATGGACACAGTACTCGAGGTGCAGCCTCACTGGTGCTGAGTACAGGAGGACAGTCACTCCCCTGACCCTGCTGGCCACACTATTGTTGGTGCAAACCATTGGTCTTCTTGGCCCCTTGGGCACACACTCTGCTGGCTCATGTCCTGCTGTTTGTCAGCCAACACCCCCAAGATCCTTTTCCAAAAGCACTTTTCCAGCCACTCTTCCACAATCCTGTAGCATTGCATGGGGTTGTTGTGACCCCAGTTCTGCTTCTGCTTTTCCAGATATCAAATAACACTGAAGGTTATTTCATCTTCTCTAAGCCAAAATTCAACACAGCAAGAGGCAGCTGGCCAGGTAGTACTAATCATGCAAACACAGTATAGTCAGGTGTAATCCTTCCACTTCTGGTATATCTCAGTGCTCAATATTGCTTTCTTTCTGTTGTCTCCTGTGTTGAGTGGCAGAAATAATATTTTTATCCAATCAATAAATTTTCTGTATCTCAAATTCAATCAAGAACCATGAGTAAGAACTTATAAACTGCATATTTCCTTGGCAGATATGTACTTCCATTCATATATTATTCTTCTGAAGAGCAGGTAGAGGCAAATCTCATTTCAAAGACAGACCAGAGGACAAAAACAGAATGAAGCTCTCTGTGCATCTGTGCTGAGGGTGAAAAGATTCTTTCCTGTCCCCAAGCCAGAGGAAGTACTTTCTGGCATTTATTACTTCACCTAACTTTTAGACCATGTTTTTCTCATTGTGTTCCATCTTGATGAGACCTTCAGCTGTGGAATCCATGAAGTCAGAGATTCTTCAGCCACATTCCTTCTTCAAGTCACTGTTCCCTGGCTAGTGGAGTTTTTCTTTCTACTTTAAAAAAGCTTTAAATACTTAGGTCAGAATTTGCATAGGGTCAAGGTGTTTATCTTGCCAAGCACACAACTGGAATTTCACTTGCATTATATTTATCCTAAAATAATTGCTCAGTTCATTTCCAGGCTTTTTTATGAGTGTCTTCTATGCATTCCATTACTTCAAATGAAATACAAAATGTATGCACAGCAAGATAAAAATAAATCCTTATCCATTCCTGTGACTGTTATAAGGAAACATGATCAGGACAAATGCCATTAACCTAATCTTAAATATATGTTTCAACTGTTACTCAGCCCTGAGAGTCAGCATGGTGCCTGCTGAAATGTGTGGCTCCTCTGAAGGGCTCAGGGTGAGTCCTTGGGATCAGTCACCCAACTGATGGACTGAACATATTGGCCTGATCTTTACAAGTACATGTTGTGGCTACACTTTCTTAATACTGAAACCATTTCCTGCAGTGTTTTCAACCCATAGGTATCTATGGATTCTAGGCTGGTAACACTCACAGGTCAATCACAATTCACTCTAGAGTGGAGCTGCAGAAGGAGAAAACCTCCTTTGATCCCAGACTCACGGGACCACGGGGGGTGTTTTTATTTTGTCAGATCTCGTTTAAGTGAATTCAACTCTTTGATTTAATTTTATGATTTTTTTTTTGTTTGTTTAGGTGTCTCATAGCTGGCATTTGATTCAGTTTAATGGATGCAGTAATTCAAACACTTGAGTGGTAGTGCTGTGTTCACACTGCTTTATGCCAATCATATGCTGTGACTTAGTCAAGCCTTGGAGAATACTATGTCCTGGTCTGATGTAGAGGTGTTGCTTTTAGCAGAGCACCTTCCCACACACATGGACTCACCAACAAGCATAGAAGAGGTAATGTAGCTCTTCAGGGAGCTGTGAGAAATAATGGCCTTTTGTCTACATGTCGGGTGAGGTGGTGATAACCACCTGTGACTAACAGGGACAACCAAGCCCAAGCCTCATAAACCTGACACTGGTGTTTGAGGATGAAGAAACTGAAGTAAGACAGCCCTTGGTCAGACTATTTGAATGTCAGAAAACTGGCTGTGCATTTAGATGACTAATAGAAAATACTTTCTCTGTAAATGAGTATTATTTACCTAAAAAGCTTCATGTGGGTTCCCCTAGAGGTGTGTGAACTGTGTTCATCTGTGGATTAATTAAACTGCCTCAAAAGACTTCTGACACTTTGTTAAAATCAGGCAAGGATTCCAACCACACCTATCTTGGGCATTAGCTAGCTAATCCTGGCCTTAAATTGCACTGTCTGGAAGGACAGTGAGAATGGGGCAGGTGTTTAAAAGTAGGTTAAATCTGTTCTAAACTATTTGGTTTAGACTAGCTGTTTCCAGAGGGGGCTCACCCAGCAAATAGGATCAACTGCTTTGGAACTGAACAAAGTATTTTGCATTAATTTTAGAAAACTTGTGTATGGAAAATGTATTTTTTTAAATATTCTGGTGGGCAGAGGATGTTCTCAAACCATATAATGTCAACTTAGGATTTATTAATTCAGATTTCTAGATGGGGACAATTGGCAAACCTTTTGTTTTACTGTGCTCTAATTCAGAGAGAATTCATTAGCCAGGGAATGTGGTTCTATTTAATGCAAAAAAAATATAGACAGGGAATGTGGTTCTACTGAATGTAAAAAAATTATATACTGGTATGGAAAATAATTCACAAAGCTGTCAAGATTCTTTGCTCATTCTTTGAACTCTACCTTTTACAGATTGAGGAATTTAGAAGGGATTTTTTTAGAATATTTTTGACCTTGGTCTCTAACTGCAATATCCTCTCTTGCCATCAGTGAGACATCAGGTTTTCTACATTCTACATTCGTAGAGGGACTGAAGAAATCCTGACCTTCATCAGCAACAGGAAGAAACCTCAGGAGTGATAATGGCTCTTAAACCTTTGTTCTACATACTTTGGCTACTGAGTTTCCCAGACTGAACTGGGATTATTTTTCCTATTCCACATCTAATCTGTGCCTACATGCTTCAGACTGGGAAATTCTCTTTTTGCCTGGGTGAGCTGCATATTTTTTCATGTGCACCACAATGCTGAGTGACCTGGCTGTGTTCAGCACAGAGACTAGGCAAGTTTGCTCAATGGAAAAAGAATGGAAAGGGTTTGGAGCTCTGCTCTGTCCTTGCTCCTGTGTCACTGCATGTTTTGTGTCCTGCTGCTGAAATAGCCTGAGTAAGGTCAACTTTTGCCAGGCACAATGTCACCTTCTTCTTTAAAAGGTTATATCAAAACATCAGCATGTGGATTTTAATAACCCAGTAGATAAGGGGAAGGGAGTCCTGCTCCAAATCAAGCACTGTCAGCCTGTGCCTGTTTAGCCATTTATCAAGGGGCTTTTTATGCCTGTGGCTCTCAGTTTAATTTCTTCTCTGGATAGCATAGTGTTAAATGGCTTTTTGTTACTAAAGCACATAAATTGAAGGATGTAGGATTTAGGACTTTACAGTAAAAACTCCACATTAGAGGTAAATGAAAATGGTATTGGCTATATCTGAAGAAAATTTTAATCATCTGAATCTTGTAATTATTTTTTCCATTTGTTGGTGTTTCTTTTTCATATTATCCCAATTAGACTAGTTGTAATTTCAGATTAGGAAAAGAAGAATCTCATTTAAGTATTTCTAATTGAATTTTACAATGAATTTTACATGGGGGAAAAAAGGGCTGTGTGTGACAGAAACCTTTTGTGAGCTTTCTTTGGAACAACATTTTGTGTTTTCCAGACTTTCCCCCAGTCCATACCTGCCCATATCTTCTGAAAGCTTCTCTTCTAAGGTTGCTTCCAACTGCTAGTTTAATTTAAATAAAACCCTCCAGATTGTTGCTGCTGATGTCATTGTCTTTTGCAAAACATGTATTTTCTAATGATGCTGATCCCCTAACTTCATTTTGCTCCATTTACACAATGTGTATGAGAACAGTGAAGCCTTTGTGTTCTCAAGTCAGGCACAATCCATGGCAGGAATCACAACGACTGTGATTTCTCAAATAACCCACATAGCTCAGAAAAGTTTCCCAACAACATACAGAGGTAATAATGATATTAACTCTTCTCAGGTATTCTGAGCATGGATATCCATGGGGTCACACTGTGCCTTAACTCTATGTAAATGAATTCATCTCTTCTGATGACTTCACTACTAATGGCAATATCTCTACCTTTTGAATAGAGAGAGAATTTTTCTAAACCCAACTCACATCTAGAATTTCTAGTAGAAAAGCAAGTGATCAGTTAAAATGAGTTATCAGGATATTCCCAGAGTAGTCTGTAGAATGATTAAATTTTTTGGGGTGAAGATTCTTCACAATGATCACTTTCCTTTTACAATGGTCTCTATACTTATTATAAAAGTAGTTACACTGATATAAGTATGCCTAACTATTTATCTTTTTTAAGCCGAACCACAGAGAGAAAAATGATGGGTAGAAAGATCTTTTCAAATCACAAGTGTGAAGGAAAAATTATGTCAGTTAAAATGCTGTAGCACTCATTTAATTAAATTATAGTTTTCTTGGCTGTTCTGCATTTAATATTTAATATTGTATCTAATCATTGGCTGATATCTGGAAAGAAACTAGAGAGGGAATCCTGGGGAATGTAATCTGAGGTAGAATGGAGAAAATCCCACTGCAAAGTAGCTCACAGTGTGTTGTGCAATGAAAACACAGGTTGTATCTGAGAAACATAAAGCACATTGAGCAGTACCTTGAGCATCACATCATGAGTGTCATCACCAGTAACAGACAGTAATCTACTCTGAATGTTAAAAACCCACTTCTCATATCTCTAATAAAACTACATTTCTCATGTATTTGATTTAATACCAGCATTCACTAACATATTCATTCTTACATGGGCATTTTGTGACTCTTCTTATGCTGCGTGGTGATGGTAGGTGGGAGGAATCATGTCATGGTTGAGTCTGGAAAGGACTTCAGAGGATCATCCTGTCTTATCCCCTGCTCAGCACAGCTCAGATACTGCAGGTTGCTCAGCACTGTGTCCACTTGGACCTTGAATGTCTCTACAGATGGAGATTCCACAGCATCTCTGGAAAACTTGATCCCTTGACATGGCCACAGTGAAGAAAATGTTTTCTGTTAATGTGGAATTTCCTGTATTCCAGTTTGTGCTTGTTGCCTGTCATCTGTTCTTCGTGAACAGCTAAGAAAAGTCTCTCTCCACTTTTCTCCACTCTCTGTGTCCTCCATCAGGTGTTTACAAAGATGGGTAAGATGCCCCTGAGCCTTCTCTTCTACTGTCTGGACTGTCCCAGCTCTCTCAGGCTCTTGTCATGCCTTAGGAAAGTGTTGGCTCATCTGGATGCAGCCAAATCAAACAGGCTGGAAGCTATGCCACAGTGACTGGTGGGTCAGTGTGTCCCAGGGCAGAGACAGCCCTTCAGACACTGTGTCTGAGACTCCTGGAACTGAGTATATCCTCAGTCACCCCTGCTGTGACTGCCCATTTTTACCTCTCCAGGGCAGAGCTATGACAGATCTCACCTGTCTGAAACATGTGGGAAATAAGTCATTTCACTAAATCAACACCTTTGTCATGTGGTGACATCACAGAGCAAAAGATGGGCAATGATGCTGTGCAACAGGCAGAGTCCTCTGGCAGAGCCAACGTTTTTTCTTTGCATTCACAACTGATTTTTCAGCTTGTGTTGCTGTGGAAATCAGTGTGTTTCTGCAGGCAAGTTAGGTTCACTGATGTTGTCTTTTCTGAGAGAAAAATGTTCAGGTAGGAAATTGTCAGATCTTTCAGGTATTACCACTTGCAGAGAGTATCTTTACAAGCAAAGCCTGAATCTTATTTTAGCCTGAATTAGAATTTCAGCTGTGTCAGGTTTTAGGGCAGGTCCTTTCAGTAATTTGCTCCTAATGACATCCCACCTGAGGGTACTTATTGGCCTCATT
>NW_008666418.1:18245-36477 GCF_000695815.1 Acanthisitta chloris | reverse complement strand
GTGCAGGCAGAGGTAGGTGTCAATACTGTTGCTAAGCTGTACAGCAGGGCCAGGGAAGGGAGAAATGTAAATGGCTCCTCAGTTTGCTTTTTATGCATGTATATATTTGAATTATTTTACTGCATTTCAGCCTCTCCAGGGATGACCAGGTAGTTTGACAGCTGTTGCTTCTGTCTCTTCTACTTCTCCTGACTAGGGGAAGAAAGTGTTGTTCACTGGAATTAGAAGCATCGTGTGACAATGTGTAATTTGTTTTACATTTGAAATTATTTGAAGTATTTTTTTCAACTGGGTATTTTCAATCTCATTCACTGATATGCTTGAAATGCTGAAGTTTCCTGTGCAAAGAGGCAGATAAAGCAGTGGCATTGAGTATGTGAGGACATTAGTGGCTTGAATTCTTTGGGAAACCAGTAATAAGGTTAGAATACTGCAGGTTTGTAAAGTGAATTCTTTACTAGGATAAGTTATAAAGAGGAAAAGGAATAGAGAGGATTATTTGGCCATCACAAGCTCTGTCATATTTTGCAATGTTTATAAGGCCAGGTTCTGATTTGTAGGACTCTGAAGAAAAGTCTTTTCAGATATTAGGCATTGAAATAGGACAATCAAGACAATGGGAAAGAGGATGCTCTCAAATTAATTTGAGATCAATACTCTTTTTACTTTTTTTTTTAATAGGAGTCTTTTGAAGAGGTAATTTTCTAATTCTACCGAATTGCTCACCTAATTTATGTAGATTTCTGAGATCAATACTCTTTTTACTTTTTTTTTAATAGGAGTCTTTTGAAGAGGTAATTTTCTAATTCTACAGAATTGTTCACTTAATTTATGTGGATTTTTTTCTTTCAGAAAGAATTTTAGACTGCCCCACCTACCCCAGTGTTGGATCTTTCTCTCTTAGGGTGTTCAGATCTGTGTCCTGGACTATCTTGCACAAGAGTAAAAAAGCATAAGGACATCTTTGTTCTATTAATTATTCTGCTTCAAAATCTGATTTATTCCATGTGTCTGAGTTCTGAGTGGAAGAGTAGATTATTTTACTTAGCTGCTTTTCAGTTACTGAACTCTATTCTGTATTTTACTAGCAATGACAACATAGATGGAGCAGTAAACACTGAGATGTCCTGTGGGCTCTGCACAGCATTCACCTGCTGCTCTTCCATTTCTGCATCATCTCTAAAGCTCTTAGGCATGAGCTGTGTCTGTAGCTGTGTGTGGGACAGATGGAGGAGGAGAATGGGGAGATTTGTATAATTTGATTGAGCTACCAAACACCTGAGACAGGAGTCTCAAGGCAGTCAATGGAAAGAGTTTGGCTCTTCAAGGGGGTGACTCAGAGCACCTGGGCTATGTAGGCTGCTCCCAGACTACAAATCAGACAGGTTAGAGATGGTATAAATAATCATTCCTCCACCCTCCATGTGTTAGAGTTACCATATGGTCAAGTGTAGATTCATGTCTGGATAATTGTAAGCTAAACTTCTATCACAATCTTAATGTGTTGCAACTGATTAATTATTGTTGAGACAGCAGCTCAAGTAGTTATCAGCCACCTGTTAAGCTCCACCTGTATTTGTTTATCCCTTTGGTTCTCAGAATGCAAAAAGGCAGAGGTATTGCTAAAACCAAAATTAATTTGAATAGAATTTGTATCAAGTTATCTTAAAAGTGGCATATTCCCTTGGCATACTATGGATCTGAACTGATCCATGTGGAATGCTATGGAAAATACTGTGACACCAAATCCTGTGGTCACAGCATGACCAATTCTTCAGCATTTTTCATCTGCAATTCTGAACAGAACTTGGTCTATGATAATTTTAGGGTAGTTATCTCCATCTCCTTTTTACTACTTTAATAAGCAAATAAATCTGCTGGAAGTGAAGCAACTTCATTTCTCTCCTAAGGTTCTTTTCCTGGGTGTGATGGAGTAATCTCTCACTGAAGGAGCAAAAGGTACTGCTACTACTACATTCATCATATTTTGACTTGATTTTCCAAAGAGTCTGTGTGGCTGTTATAACAGTCTGAGTCAAAGAGATGATATTTGTTGCCTTAACAGCTTCAGCTTTGGTTGGCTCAGGCTTCGTGTTGCTCATATTGACACAATATCCTCCTGCACTTGGACAGCAATCTCAAGCAGCTGAAGATTAACTGAGAAACAAGCCCATGCAGGTGAACAGTTAGATGGTACACTGAAATTGTCATTATTCAAAGCATTCAATAAGTTGTCTAGCAGGAAGAACTCGACTGCTTCTTAAATAATTTTTTAGTAGAAATCCATATGAATGAATTCAGAGATGATCACTTTTTAGCATCATTTTATATAGACTAAGGCAATGGAGCATAATAAATAAAATAATGCTGCACTTGATGGATCTAGGTCTGCTACAGGTGTATGGAAACTTTAGCAAAGTCCAGATCATTCTTTGAGCAACATAATTATACGGATTTAAATATTGTTCAGATGACATTAAAAGCTTGACCAAACTGGACACCTAAGAACAGTGAGAGGACACAAGATTGGACTACTGATATACACTGAAAATTGTCAGCAAAGTCTTTAGTTTGCTGCTTGCTGAACATCAGAATATTTGGTTTCTAAGTTTGTACAACAGTATTCTGTATTCTATGGCAAGCATGTGAGAGGCTTCATTGCATTATTTCAGAAACATAGTCTAATAATTGTATTTGAATTTTGTACATGGTGGTTTTGCCTTAAAAACCCAATCAATGGAGAGTATCAGATGTGATCTAAAAAATGATTTTCCTCTGTTGCATTGTGAATTTCTTTCAAGCTGTTGTCTAAATATAGATGTGTATAGAGTCCAAGATTTGAATTAGATTTACTCTACACATCACAGAATATTTTGAAAAGAAGTCTGAGTTTGAGGAAACCACCTCATCACTTCAATCCTAGGTATTGCTTTCAAAATGACAAAATAAAGTTTTCCTTATGGTTCAGTATGGCATAGAAATTTAGTGTTCTACTGTTGTTATACATGTGGCATCCAAGAGACCTTAGCTTTTGTCCTGTAATGTCTATGAGGAGATTTCAGGTATAACACATGATGCTCCTGATTTTGGCTGACAGAAAGACAGAGGCAAGAGAAGGAGCTGCATTGCAATTTAGAGATGGATATTTCAGTGTCTGTGGAAGAATGTAAATGTTGTACACTAAGAAATTTCAAAAGGAAAAAAAAGTTTATTTTGGCAAGCTAAATATTTAAAGAATGTTTAAATAATGATTTCTTATTTTATTTGCCATGGGTCCATATTGTTATAACCAGCAAGGAAAATCTGTTCTAGTATTTGCAAGAAAAGTACATAAAATCTAAGATTTTATTAAGAGTGATGTGTTAGAGAAATGAGCCACAGTGATGTATTTAGTGATAAAAACACCTCCTTTCTGGAGTAACTTTGCTGCTCTGGGTGATGCTTGGTGAGAATGGCTGGATGAGTGGAAATAAATCAGGCACAGATTTCTAATCTTGATTTCTGCCTTGGGATTTTGATCACACCTATCTTAGCTGTAACACAACCTCAGTCATGTATGTGCCACCAACTCTTCTTAACAACGGGGCACGAGTCAAACTAATGACTTGTAGTATAAAATAACTTGTAACTCTCTAGTAGAGAAAACCAAACCAAAAACCAGAAGCATATTTGCAAATGTTTATAGAACAAAATAGCATTGTTGCCTTCCATCTGCAGGCATTAACTTTTTGTGCCAGGAGTGAGAGATAATCTGTTTAGATTTAGCAAATTTTCAGCCTCTTTGAAGCAGAATATTTTCTCACAGTAAGGCTGCTGGTAAATGCTGTGGAAATTGGATTTTAAGTGGTTATTTTGTGAATAGAGAGTATTTTTTATAAGAAAAATTCCCAAACATCATCCATCCATTTGGCCACAGATTATACACTCTTAAGCAAATTATGTTACAATTAAAGCATGTATATTTACAGAAAGCTAAAATATTGATCTTTTTTTTCCTGACTTGTTGCAAAAAATTCATTGAAACTGTGCCAACTCATATATTAATATTTAAAAGATTAGGAAAAGCACAATAAGTGTAAGTACATAAACAAGGATAAATCTACCAGTTTTTCTCTATAACTGAGTATTTTGTAGACTCAGGTCATGTAACTCAGAGCATATTTGTTATGTCTAGTACAATTATACTTGCATACTAGTTTTATGTAAAACATATTGTATTTCATTCCTGTATGATATTTTCAAAAATTACAAATTTAGAGGATTACTCCAAGCATGATTTAAAGCTGGGGATGAAATGCAGTCAAAGTACTTGGATAAGGATTTGTGCAATATTTAAACCAATCTAAAACAGAAACCTAATTTCTCCAGTAGGTTTAGAATTTCGGGGATGGTAGACAGTATATTATTTGTTCATTTTTACAAACTCAGGTTTTAAAAGAAATATGTGTTTCAGTCAAATTATTTGTAGCTAACCCTTAAGTTTTTAACTTTTGTGAATTCAGTACCTTTATCATGTCCATGGAACTGTGTTAGCAACTACTGCTGCCAGTAGGTTCCTCAAGCTACAGAATTATTGTGGAACTATTCTAAGCATATCTAGTCTTGAGATTAAAAAAACCCCAACATTTGTGATCTTCACACATAGAGCAGAAACTTGAATTTAGCCATCTGCTTCCTGGGCTAAGATTTGTCAAACCTCCTTTCAACCCCTTCCATTCTCAATGAGTTGAGCAGCTGGAAGAGCAATAAGAACAGATCACAACTGACTACAACTTTTTTTTTTCCCACAGAAACATAGACTTAAGGGTTGGAATAGACCTTACAGATCATCTAGTCCCAATCCCTGCCCTGGGCAGAGACACCTCCTCTCTACATCAGGTTGGTCAAGGCTCATCCAACTTGGCCTTGAACACCTCCAGGGTTGGGGCAGCTACCACAAGACTTTCATAGACTTTCATCTGAATACAGTGGTTATTGGGGCTGAGTTAGTGTTTATTTGAATTAAAATAATTCTGATTGAAAGAACAAAGCATTTTTAGTTCACCATCATGTGGAATGCATTCCTAGATTTATCTTAATTTCCTTATTTTGTGTGTGTTTTGAGTGGTATCTGATGGGAATTTAGTAAACACTTTAGTGGATTTTCCTACTGAAGGTAATACTTAGAATCATAGAATTTTAGGGTTTGGAATGGACCTTAGAGATCATCCAGTCCCAACCCCTGCCCTGGGCAGGGTCACCTCCTCACTAGACCAGGATGCTCAAGGCTCATCCAGCCTGGATTGAACACCACCAGGTTTGGGGCAGCCACCACATCCCTGGGCAATCTACTTGTGCAATCCAAACCTTCTTTGGTATTTTATCATCTGCCTCCGAAAAAGATCTCTCATGGACCTAGAATCTCAGTTCTAATATGTGTTTTTAAAAGTAGCTTTTTGAGCTTTACATATATTGCTAGACCAATTGAAAGTTTCCCAGGCATACAGATGGGCACAGCAAAATGTATTAATCACAGTTTTTTTGCCTGGTTTTTTTGAGTGTTCATCAATCCATCCTTAATAAACAAATTTGCAGAAAGACAATTAGATAGCTAATTTCAGTTCCTGTGCTAACGGATGAACTATAATAAGCTTTAAGTAAATACTAAGTGGAAAAGATTAACATTTCATGAAGCTAAGCCTTAAGCAATTTAAACTTAGAGAAAGATTGTTGAATTTAGACAAGTAGTCCAATCACCCAGAAGTCTGTCCTCCCTGTGACAAGGGGGTGCAATAGGGGTCAGGGTTTTTTTCTGCTGCCTTGGTTTGTTTCATGGCATGAAGTGGGAGTTTGTCTCCTGTTGTCCATGGCCTGGAAGCTCAGTAATGCAAGTGGTGGTGGCAGGGAAATTGTATAATAGTACATTTCTGTGCCACAACACAATGGAGTGTTTTGGGGTCCTGAAAAACAAAGCTTCTTGGTGGACAAGTGTTTTAGCAATAGCAGTGTGACATTTTCTCCAGGTGTCAGAATGGTTATAAGTGCATCTACTAAAATAATTTTGTAGCATTCAGGAACAATAATGATAATATTATGCTTTTTTCCCAACTCTAACCAGGATCTCATTTCCTTTTTTCTATTTCTTTCATGGCATCAATGTTAGTTTACTAGTAGGTTGGGTGCATTGCTTAAACTATATAAGGATGTTCTATAATTGGAAAACCAACCATCTTTGGACAAATAATGTGAAAAAGTTAAACTTCAGAGAGTGGGAAACAATGAACTAAAAAACCCATCAATTTTTATTTTATATATATAAATAAAAGATGGCAATCTGAAAAGTGAGCATTTCTGGATGGTTGCAAAGTGTGTGTCAGGTTTTCATGAGCTGTAATTCCAGCATAATTTATGACAGGAGATGAGAGAATTTTAGATCTCAGCACAGGATTTGTTATCTTGAATTTTAGAGATTACACAAAGGGAAAGGTTCTGGATTCAGCTGTCACAGTGCTGTCAGATTGGCTACCTGCTGGGTAGGGAAGAGCGACAGGTGGCATCTCATCAAAAGGGCTTTTATTCACTCCAAATAATGAAAAAACATGCACACCATTTCACCACAACCTTCCAGCTGACAAATGTGACTTGTGCTTTATTCATGCATTTAGGAGAGAAGGTGTTCTGAACAGTCAGTGTCCTTCCCACCACAGTTCCTGGCTACTGTCTCTTTCAGAGGACTTGACAAAGGAAAAGCTAAAGAAAGACTAAGGAGCATCACATAAAAAGCAGAGATATTAAAAAAGTCCAGCCCTGTCAATCTGTTTCTTCTCCCATGGTGTCATGCCTGTTGTTGCTGTGTCCCAAGAAAATGAAGAAGTGGATGCACATCCTTCACTCCTGTCTTCACATGGTTCCTCTTACCTCAGTGAGACACGTTATCACCCAGACACATTGTCTGAGGCTAATAACTAGGGAATGTCTCCCTGTCTCACCCACCTCGGAGGGTTTTCCATCTCCCCCCGTGTGAATCAGGTACAGGCAAAGGATGGGAGTGTGCACACATGTGCCAGAGAGAGTTCTGCTGATGGGGAAAACATCTGACTGCTGCGTGGTAATGGAGTGTTAAGATACTTTGTGAAATATTATTAATAAAATATTCTGCCTTTTATCAGTGTAGACAGCATGGTGATGGAAGTCAAGCATTAAGGCTCCTGGGAGGTTATGTCTCCAGCCTGATATAAACCTGACACAGCCCAACTGGCTTTGTCTGAGGGGCAACTTTTGGTAGTACCCCAGGACCTGCTGCTTTCAGCTCATTTTCTCCTATGTTTCTAGTTAGAATTGAGATTTTAAAAAGAAAACCACAAACCCAACAAAACAACAAATGGAGGTAGTAGCTTTGCCAAGGTCTTTTGGCAGCTCATAGGGAGGGGAGAAGAGAGTTCGGAGCAGATATAATATGGTTGGATCTAATGATGTGCAATGCAGGGAGTATGGTTAGCCAGTCCTTTGGAAAGGAGTGTAACAACTCTGAGAATCAGCTCCTGGTTTAAACTATGTTGGGTTTTTTTGGGGTTTTTTTTGGGGTTTTTTTTTTTTTTTTTATTTGAGGTAGCATTCTATTTATTTCTGTGTTTGAAGCTATTTAATTGATGTTTATGCCAGTCAGAGTTAAGTGCTACATGTACTGGAAGGCAGAAAAATGCTTTGGCTGTTAAGCAGAGAAGTCTTGAAGAGTTTTGAAGAGTGAATCATTCTGGCATTAGTTTTGTTAATGAGGAACTTTGAGTTTTGTTAAAGTTTTGGAGAAAGCCAAAATTTAACCCTTGTCAGGTATAACTTCTTCCATAACTTCAAAACCAAGGCTCTCTTCTCTCCAGGTTACCTATATTGTTCAATTAGGTTTTGGTTAAACTGAAAAGAAGAGGAATGTTTATTTTAATCTACTAATGCAGTGTTTTAATTTGAGATATAAGGAGATCTGAATTGGTTGCCCTACAGTCTTGGCTAGGATGGTCTGATATAAATTGTTCAATTAGCTAAGTGCAAATAATGCTTAATTTCTTTAACAAAAGGCTTGTGTTCTGATTTGGAACATTTTAGTAAAGTTTTTTTCTATGTGCAGTTGATTTGAGGCATTTTTATTTCAACAACTGTGAATGCTGTCTTGTTTGCTTAAAATTGAATTTCCCTTAAACATAGCTTGATGCAAATTATTAGAAAAATATGAAGCATGCCTAGTAAATTGTTTGCATTAGCTTTGTGTGTGGTGCATGGCATCAGAGCACACAGCCAAAGGGTGTCCCTGTCAGGGGGTCTGGACCCTCAAAGTCAACAGCCTGGAAACAGATTTGGTCTTATCTGTGCAAAAAATACTGCATTGCTAGATAAAAATTAATGAATGGTGCAAGGAAGGATCTTTTCCTCCTTTCTCCTGTGTCTGCAGAACAAAAGTCTCCACAGACCAGGACTCCCTGAATGCTGGAGGGTGTTGCTACCTGGTTCTGCTGGTCTGGAGAGCTCTGTCTTTTAGTTCAATTGTGTTGCAGCTTCCCCAGGTGTGGATACAACAAAGAAATAATCATCATGGGATTGTTTGACTTTTGGTTTTACTGACATCTGGAAATGCCAGTGAACTCTGACCCCTCTGTATCATTTTCTTTGCTGTGTATTATGGCACTTGACAAATTATATTTCTGTGGCAACAATGTTCATGGTTATCCTAAACTTAAACACTGTCACCAGACATAAAATCTGCCAGCCTGAAATGCTGAATCCTCAGCTTTCCTATTCTGAAGCTGTTAAGTTTAATATTTGTTTGCCAAGCCATGTTCAGTCCTTCGGGTGTTGATTTAAGAGTGATGTCAGCACTACATCACAGAGGTGTGTGCTCTGTTTTCAGCACGTGGCACATCTCCAAATGTGCTTCTCGTGCCTTGAGAAGGATTTTGGTCTCCTTAATGTAGGGGAAAGATGTGTCTAACAACATGATAATGTTTGTACTTCAAGTGCTGGTGTGTTGCTCCATACCAAGTCCAAACCCTAAGTAAACTGGTGATAGTGAGGTTGGCTATGGCCCTCACTGTCACCCTGCTCATTCTGGGGGAAGAAAAAATTAGGGTTTTTTGGGGTTTTTTGTGGGTTTTTTTGGTTTGTTTTTTTTTTAGTCCTGGCTTTGAAGGAAGGAAAGTTAGCCATTGGTACTGGAGAGAGGAGCCACGTCATGCCTCGGTAGGTCTGCACATCCAGAGGATGCAATGCAGAGCCTGAGCACCCTGCACCACCCAATGCTCACATACAGCTGTTCTTATCAGCTTTCTCCAGGACTCAGCACACACACAGGCCTCAGAAAGGGGATCTCTGTCTCTCTGCAGTCTTGGTGGTAACATCTGAAGCATAATAAGAGTAGCACTCAGGAGGCTTCACAATATATTGGTGTGTGAAGTGCCAATTCATTTTCTATTACTGTAGCTGACAAGAAAAATCCATCAGTTTGTTCCCCCCCTTGCTTTATATTATAATGAGTTTGGCTCTTTTTTGTTAGTTTCTTTTGTTCAAATTTGGTTTGTTTTTCAAGTCCTTATTTCTGAAACTTGTGGAACAGGCAGAGGAGCAGCTCCCTCCCTGTCAGTGAAGCACATCAGTACTGAGCAGGGAACCTGCAGCCTCAAGAGTCCCTGTGGGGAGGATGCATTTCCTCCTTCTAGACAAGAAACAAAAGGAGAGGTGTAAACTTACAGCAGCTCCTGGTTAGAGAAGAAAACAGAGGGATCCAAAGTCAAGCACAGCCAGGGATGTGATGTCCCCATGAACTCACCCCAAGTTTGTTCTTTGGAGCTCTCATCAGCTCAGGTTGGGACCAGCCTGCCCAGGAGGGCTGTTCCCATGGCTCACTCTTCTCATTCTTAGGTTTTCTTTTTTATTTTTCTTGATATCTGCCTGAATTCTTCTAGTGCAATTTAAAGCCGTTGTGTTTAGTTCTGCTCATACAGAACCATAGCTTTATACCTGTCTCTTTATGAAGTTGAAATTACCTACCTTTATTTTGCCCTCCATGTTCTTCTCCAAACAGACAGTTCTAGTTCACATCCTTCAGACTGTTGTTATTTCCCTGTTTCTAGTTACTTTACTAATGTTAAAGTTCAAGCGAACCCACAGTTTTTCCAACCAGTGCAGGGTAGAACCTCACAGGTTCACAGCATCTGTGTTGCTTCCTATCAAATTATGTTCTGTTTTCATGTTTTCCAGTTTGTTCAGTTTTCTTTGAATTTTATTTCATCTGAAAATTTAATATAGGTTGATTTCTTTTCCCCTAATAAAAATACTGAGCAGCACCAAATCCAGGATGACAGATTTGAGGGGAACCCTATCTCCTGGTTTGGCAGCAAACACTGCTAAGTGCCATCAACAAACACAGTGTGTGCTGCCCTTGCACTCTCTCCTGATGAAGAACCAGCACATGAGCACATTGCTGGCCTAGAACAATTTCAAATCCCAGCATGGCCATATTGCAGTGCCTGCTATGTGACTGAACCAGCTGAAACTCCTCATTCTTCAACTTGCTGAAGCACAGAATTTTATTAAGAAGTACATCAGAAAGAAATAGGAAAACTATTTTACAAACTCTTCTAACAAAAATTCTGTATGGAGACTCAGACCTTTTTTTTTTTGCTGGCCTAGAACAATTTCAAATCCCAGCATGGCCATATTGCAGTGCCTGCTATGTGACTGAACCAGCTGAAACTCCTCATTCTTCAACTTGCTGAAGCACAGAATTTTATTAAGAAGTACATCAGAAAGAAATAGGAAAACTATTTTACAAACTCTTCTAACAAAAATTCTGTATGGAGACTCAGACCTTTTTTTTTTATGACTACTAACAAAAATTCTGTATGGAGACTCAGACATTTTTTTTCATGACTACTACAAGAAATGAGAACATGCATGAGCCTAGAATTAATGTAGTTCCAATTAAGCTGCTCTCCAAGTCATTAGATATTTTAAGCTGTTGAGACATTTTCCAGCCCATTAACTTTATTTAGACATAATTATATTGCTTAATATGTTGGTCCAGATAATGCCTTGATCACGGTTGTGCATATGTTACAGTGCAGGAGACATACTGCACAATGCTCTGTCCTGGGTTTGGTCTTTTTGGATGGCCCCAGATTTCTGATGATGAGTTGTGGGGTTATTTTAGTTTTTTGAAGGGGAGATGGTGACTGGGAGATGCTTTGAGGTGCTGAGAGGTTTTTGGTTTATTTGCTATTTGTATTTTCCTCTGGACTTTTTAGATTCATTTTCATGGCTGTTATTGCTTCTCTGATTGTTGCTTCTTCTCCTGCCATGACTACTGTAAATATACCCCAGCTCTCATTTTGTGGTTGGCATCCTGTTTGCCAAAGATGATGGTATTACATGGAACCATTCCAGAATTAAGAGAATTCCCTATTTTACTAAGTTTGTGGATCTGTTGTATAATTTAAAGCTTCATTTACTCCTTGACTTCTGGTGGCACGACAAGTATAAAACAAGAAATGAGAAATTGGCCAAGTATTTCTTCCTGCACAGAGGTAACATTCAAGTTTTCAACCAGGAGCATCCCTGTTTGGTGATTGATTTGTGACTTTGAATTCCATAAGTCACATTTTAAGGAAAAACATCACTTTTTGCCTGTTTGGAAAATGTCAGGAAATCTCTGCCTGTGAACAGGAGTTTCTGAGAAAGGTTAAGGTGCTTTGTTTGGAGAATTTCAGGGAGATAAAAATTCAGGGACCTTAAGTCCCTGAATGAATTCCCTTCATGAGTTCCCTTTTTCTTTGAGAACATTTTTGAGAGAGGAGTGTTCCCAGTCCTCACTGGTACCATGCTCTGGTACATGTTAGCTAACAAAGCATCTCAAATCTGTGCATGTCCTGGCAATCTGGTCCCCCTTGGAGGTGTTTTGGTAGGGGCTGAGGGGATCCCCACAGGCTGGGACTCAGAGCTGGAAGCTGTTAGACAAAATAAGGATAGGGATGTTTAAAGGCTGCTTTTCTTTTCAGTCCTTAGGTGTCTTAGTCATGGCTTCAGAAAACTCTGTTACTGCTGCCCTGGAGTCTCTTTTCAATTAGGTCTAAAGAACTTAATACAGGGTTTGTGCTAGTGGTAGAGAAGAAAAATATTTTCATCCCTAGAATGTAACAGCTTTTGCCCTAGAGATGAGAGAACAGGGTTCAATTCCTACTTCAAGGGCTTAAAATCCTCCCACACAAAGTAACACTGACAGTGGGAAAATACAAAAGAAGATGTAGGAACAAAGACCATGACAATCCTAAGCACAGGCCCTGGTAGCCTTTCATTAATCTAGTGAATCCTGTGCTATATTTAACCTGTCCTTATCTGAGTGCATTGCAGTCCTGATCTAGACAACTTTGTCTGCAACATGGGGCAATTGGCAGTTAGTAGATCACATGGATTTGGATACCTAGAGACTGAGGGAGGAATTTTCCCCCAATTTTTTTATCTTCTAGACTAATAAATAAGTGAATATCACCACCCTCTAGTCTCATCCAGATGACATGTGAATCTGAGAGTTGGAGCTGGTGTTCTTTAGTGTGGTTTGAACATGGGCACCCAAACGAGCTCGAAGAAGGAATGTGTTCCCTTGCAGAGGTTTTGAGCTTTAATTGGGTTAGGTGTTCTTAGTGAACACAGGCAGCCTCCTAATGTGGATTGAAAGCAGAGAAGCACATTCTGAATTCAGGCAGTCCTTCCAGTACTCAAGGATGAGAGAAGGCTTTGGGGAGTTGGAGTAGAACTGATGCACTTCCATTCTTAGCTCTTTGAGTTTCAGTATTTATGGCTAACACGAAAGAAATCATTTCAATTATAAGGGTTGTATGAAGGAATGAAACTTGCTAATGAAAAGTAAGCTACAATATTTAATTAATGGGTTGAATTACTGCATCTAATCATTGTGTTTAATTAATCCCTGTGTCTAACTAAGATAACATTTGCTATATGAGTAAGCTATGTTGGTTTGGATGGCAAAACATCTCTCCACTAGGAGTCTTACAGGGAGAATCTATTACACATTGAACTGCCATATTATCTGGGTCCTGTACTGTTCCTCCCAAGCAAGGCAGAGTCATTCTTGGAGGATGAGCTGGAGCTTCACCTGTAGTTCCACAAACTTGTGCTGCTTTCCATCTTAGTAACTCTCTTGTTTGTGGATCATAACTTTATTTGGCTGTGCCAATTTCAGTGCTGGATGATGAAGGTGGTCACATAATCCAGACTCCCACTCCTGTGAGAGTTAAGTACCTGAGAACAAGGTGTTGTGCTCATGAAAGGTACTGTACAAACTTCAGTTGTTTCAGTGATGCACAGTATTTTGCTTTTTTTTCCCCCCTTTCTAATTTCCTATATTGTATTGATGTGCCTGTAAATACAAGTAATATTGTCTGAAGGGTCTTTTTCATATCAGTATAGGAAATAATGTGTATGTGTTGCAGACCACCAAAACTATATAGAATGCAACAGAGGCTTTGTGTTGTGTGTCTGCCATGGATGGAGTCATACACTCTCCAGAGATTAGCAGCAATATATTCTATTGATGTAAGACAGTGAGCTAACCAAGTTCAGTAGCAAATGTGACAGTGGTTTAACAGGACTTGATGGTGAGGTACACTTGCATATTTACTGCATACAGGGCAGGCTCAGACAAAACTGCCAGGGACACCCTTCAGCTGAGTCCTGAGGTTCAGAAAGGGCCACATTGCAATCTAAACTTCCTCAGAAGGGAATTTAGGTGCAGTGGATTCAGCCTGGACCAGGACGTGGTCAATGGTTTATAAACCACTACATATGTGCAATTAGTGCTTTATATCACTTAGCTAAGACTGCAAAGTTTCAATGCCTTTATTCTCAATTCACTTACCGAGCATCTGATGCAATAAGGACTCTCTTAGCCTCGAGGACTAACTGAGATGCATCCCCACTCAACATGAGATGCATCCCCACTCAACATGAGATGCATCCCCACTCACCATGAGATGCATCCCCACTCAACATGAGATGCTGGTGTGCAGCCTGCAGCCATGCAGGACACATCCACAGGCTCTGGTCTGCCCACTATTTATGGAGTAAGATAATTTCACTCAAATATTCCCTGCTAAATAACGTGCTTTCAAAAGAGCATGCATAAAGAATGCTGAAAATGAAAAAAATTCCAATCATTTAGCCTAATAAAATTGGTTTGTCACTTATTTTTATAACAACTTGCAGTTTTCACTTGCAGCACTGCAAGTATAATGTCAATGTTTTGGTGCCTGATATCAATTATAGAAGTTTATTATTTAAAATATCTAAGGGATTTCTTATCTTGAATTCTTAGGGAAATAAATTATCTGTTTTGGTGGTATTGCACCACTATGCTTGATTTGCATCCCAAACAAATGCACAACTTCTTGAAAGCAATTTGCAGGAACATTGTGCACAAAACATTCGTTAAGAGTCACAGTAGTGACAGGAACAAAATTAGAACAAGAACATTGCTGTTACTATGCATGTCCAAACCTGAGGGGTGATGAGAAGAAACACAAACACACACACACACAGTTTCAGTGAATGTCTTTACTTGCAGAGAAATAGCTGAAGCTTCAAAATCACATTTCATTCCCTTGTATTTATAACTGGGAAAGAACAAACATTGTCTCTCAGCCTTTACAGTCAACTGTACTTTAAGATGAACCACTCCTGCTATCAATTACAACATTGCATTGAGTTTGGAGAGACAGGAGCTGAACATGACCAGCAGTGTGCTCAGGGGGCCAAGAAGGCCAATGGCATCCTGGGCTGGAGCAGGGACAGTGTGGTCAGCAGGACCAGGAGGTGATTCTGCCCCTGCACTCGGTGCTGGTGAGGCCACACCTTGAATCCTGTGCTCAGCTCTGGGCCCTCAGCTCAGGAGGGACATTGAGGGGCTGGAGCAGGTCCAGAGCAGAGCAACGAGGCTGGGGAAGGGACTGGAGCACAAGTGCCATGAGCAGAGGCTGAGGGAGCTGGGGGTGTTCAGCCTGGAGAAGAGGAGGCTCAGGGGAGACCTCATCACCCTCTGCAACTCCCTGACAGGAGGTTGGAGTCAGGTGGGGGTTGGTCTCTGCTCCCAGGCAACAGCAGCAGGACAAGAGGGCACAGACTCAAGCTCTGCCAGGGGAGGGTTAGGTTGGAGATTAGGAAGAGATTTTTTCCAGAGAGAGTGCTCAGGCATTGGAATGTGCTGCCCAGGGAGGTGGTGGATTCACCATCCCTGGAGGTTTCCAAGCTGAGACTGATGTGGCATTTAGTGCCATGGGCCAGTGACCATGGCATGTTTGGACTTAGTGATCTTTGAGGTCTTTTCCAATCCAGTTGATTCTATGATAAGGCCAGAGATATAACCAAGGCTATTTCCCTTCCAAGTGAACAGGAAGGATAAAAAATGGCTTCAGCAGCACAGTGATTTGCTGGCAGTGGGTGCTGAGGGAGGCAGAAGGCAGGCAGAGAACAAAATCATCCAGTTGGTACCAACACAGGGATACTTAATACTGATAACTGTATATTTGGGATCTGTTTCTGTGCTACTTCTCAAATTAACTTTGTTTTTCCAACTGAAGGCATAGTTCTCCTCTGCTGCCCTGCAGATGCATAGATACCAAAGGATCTAGTCAATCAGCTCTCAGGAGGGTGAGAGAGAAATTTTGCTGATACAGAAATTATGTATGGATTCCTCAGAAAATTTCCTGTATGTTATTAGCACACTTTTGCCCCTAGGCACTTGCATCAAGTCTTCCTTACTGGGGAAAGCTGCAGTGCTCCCAGGATTTTGGTTGCTCAGTCATCCAGGAGATGTGCTCAGCAGCATGTCAGAGCCCTCTCTATAGCCATTGGTTTTCTCTCTCTGAAAACTGAGTAAGAGCAGCTGGTGAACACTCAGGTCTGGACCTAGTAGGAAGATGTTACCCCTTGGGAGCACAAATGTAGATCTGGAAACCTGAAAGCATCCCATGACCAAGCATATAAATAATGTCAGAGAGATGGGGAATTCAGCTGTTACCCTGTGAAGTTGCTCACAGACAAGACACAGTAGCCTTCAGGTGTGGGGAGTTATTCCCTTTTTCCATGGAGCCTTGTGAGAAAGGCATTGTCTGACCCTCAGAGGACATGGACCACCAACCCCATCCTGCTCCTTGCAGTGCTGTGCCTTCCTGCTGGCAGAGTGCAGCTCTGTTTGGACAGGCAGCAGCTCTAGGAACCACCTCCAGCCTGGTTTGAGAATCCCCCACAGCATCTTCATCTCATCTGTCTGAGAGAGTAACAACTATGTATTTTAATCAAAAAATAGAATGAGCACAGTTATCATTTCTCTTACATGCTGTTAGTGGAAAAGACTGATAGGTGTTTGTTGTTTGTGTTTCTCACTCCATCAGACTCAGCCACTTGGACTCAGCTAAGAATTAACTAAAATTACAGTTTAATTTATATTAAGTAGGGAAGTTCTGTTTTCAATTATTTTCTGTTACCTCCCAAATGACTCCTATTTGGGTATTTATTTTTCAGTTGGAGATTACTGTTACCATCCTTGGATCATTTATTAGCTGATGACAGTTCTTGCTGACTTGGTAGAGAGGTTGCTGAGGAAAACTAATATACTAACCTTCTTACTGTATTAAAGACTTTGAGTTGTTGTTTATGGAAGTAAGGGAAGGAGGTTTCTTCCCTTCACATTTTAGCAGAGATCAAAACTGAATCATTTATTTCCTCCTGAAATTGAAAGCAACATCTCTTAGAGCAAATTTATGTGGCTAAAACCTGCTGTACTGTGTCTCCTGTTCTTGCTCTAAAATCCAGTCCACTAAATCCAGTCTTCATTTCCATATCTGCTACCTAAGGAATGTTACCTGAATATATCTGACTGACATTTTTTGTGTCACATTTCATTACTGGAGACCCTACTCAGATTTTGTCAAGCCAGTCAAACAACACAGTCATCATTTAACTATGTTGGCCTGGTGAATATAGGTTGCTTATTTGTTGAGGAATGTAATGAAGGAAGGTAATAAAAAACTTGAGCCAATTTGGTCTGAAAATAAAGTGAGAAGATAATTCCCATAATTTTATTTTGTCTGGACCTTAAGCACTTTATGCTTATAGCAGAATAATACATATACCAAACCATTGTTTCCAGGATCAGTAACCATTGCTCTGTCTATCAGCATGTTATATGTACACTGAGCTGTTTCCTTAGCATTTGGTGGACCTGTTTGTGTTTCAGATGAAATATTTACAGCAGGTTGTGACTCACAAAGGAAGAGACCCTTCAGTTTTCATTCAGTCCCACCCTCTTCCATTTTTCCCATTTTCTTCTTTATATGTGTGTCTTAATGTATGTTTTAAAAAAAAAGAAAAAGATAGAAAATGCAGCAGCCAAACAAGAAACTGCCAAGAAGATACCATTGGGTTTTAAGAGAACTTTTTTCCCATGCTTTTGACCATGCCTTCTCTGTATTTCTCCTAATAGGTTTTATGTAGTTAAACCTATGGAATCTGTTTGAAATCTTGTGTTCTGTCCTCTTCATTGCCAGAATCTTTGTTGGGAGGAACCTGAGTTTTGCAATACAGCCCTGACTGACTGGTCTTGAATTCAGAGTCACAAGAGGAGCTGCTTGACAAATATTGTGTTGTAAATGGGCTGTAAAAGGAATTGCTCATTTTCTCTCTTCCCCAAGTGATGTGCAAGCATAATTGATAACTGTAAAACTTTCTCTGTAGGGATTTCTTTGGTTACAGGTCCTCAGCAATCACATTCTGACATTCCCAGTGTGCATGAGTTGAATTTCTGGACTAGAGTGGTTTTTAGTATTAAAGCTATTTATGAATACAAAAATAAAATCATATGTGCATACATATGTCTACTTTGGGGTTACCATCTGCCCATGGCATATACTGCTAGCTGGCATTTTGGGGAAAAGCTGAATAATCTTATTTTTTAAATCAAATAACATAAATCATTAAGTACATACCTCAGCTCAACAGGCATCTGCTGACTGATTCTGAAGACAGTGAATGCATGTAGTCTGTCTTCTTCACAATATATTACTCTTTTAGGTGTAATTTAATGATGGGCAATTGCTTGAATGCTGTTTGTCTCTATAGAATCCCTCAAGGATGTTAATCTGATGTGTGATAATGAGCAAATATTTTTTAATGTCTGGTATTAGTGTTCCACAGGGTA
>NW_008666418.1:11709-18207 GCF_000695815.1 Acanthisitta chloris | reverse complement strand
GTGAAGCCAGAACAGTAGAATTCACTAAATACCTACATTACATAGTGGGGTTTTTGTTGGTTTTGGTGTTTCCTTGGTTGCTTGTTTTTCTTCTGAGCTACAACTACAAACACTTGCACTTGCTTTTAAGGAACAAATATTGTTCTTAGGTGTGTCTGTCAGATAGAATAGCTGCAAGTGACTGCACTGGAAGAGGCAGCACTTACTGCTAGATTAGATAAAGCATTAGAAAGCATTGATACATGGCCAGCATAGACTAGACTGTATAATATTGCTGTTCCATTTTCCTCTACAAAGAATCACAGGGAACCAGGAGAATTACAGGACACTTTTCACTGGGTCTGGCTGAGATGAAGTTCTTTTTCCTCATAGCAGCTCTAGCTGCTATACCTAGCATAGCCCTACCATCAGTCATGGCTTAATCCAAACTGCACTGGAACAGGGTGAAGAGCCAGAACATCTACAATACATTGATGATGTTGTGTGGGGCAACAAGGCAGAAATGTTTGAGAAGGGGAAAAAATAATTCAGGCTCTTTTAAAAATTAGTTTCACCATTAAAAGGAAAGCAAGGTCTAGGGACCTTGCACAGGAGATTCAGTTCTTGGGAATAAACTGGCAGGATGGAGGTCATGTGTGCCTAAGGATGTTGTCAGCAAGATAGGAACTGTGCCTCCACCAAATAAGAAGGAAATGTAATCCTTCCTAGGCCTTGTGGGGTTTTGGAGAAGGTATATTCCAGGTTACAGTCAGCTTCTTAGCCCACTCTATCAAGTAACACAAAAGAACTATTTTGAATGGAGTCTTGAGCAGCAACAAACCTTTGAGCATATCAAAGAGTAATTACCTCGTGTGGCAGCTCTTGGGGCTTTCTGGACAGGACCAGCTATGCAAAATGCACTCTACACTGCAGCTGGGGAACAGGGTCTCACCTAGAACCTCTGGCAGAGAACATCAGGAGAAACACAAGATTGACCATTAGGGTTTGGGAGCTGCATATATTGAGGATCAGAAGCTCACTACAGCCTGACTGAGGAAAGGACACTAGCAGCATATAAGGAAGTTTGAGCCACTTCAGAAGTTGTTGGACAGAAGCTTATACCCTCTGGGCACTGATTCCCCACACTGCACTGGGTGTGCAGCTTGGGTTATCACCCTGCCAATGCTGTGTAAGCACAGTCTGTTCTGACTTCTATGGTATCAAACTGTTCCAACAAGCCATGGAATTAATAAAACCTCATTTTCACCAGTTTGTCCTTTGTCCCCAGCACCTACAGGAACTTCAGGTTGTGCTCCAAAACCTAGGGAGCACTCAAAATGGGATACACAGTCTTACTTGGAGTGTGCAGGACTCAGCCAGTCATGGACCTGTAGTTCCTACTGGCTCATGAAATTTATGGAAATTTCATGTTTGAGCTTCTTTCTTGCTTTTTTACATTTGACTGAAACTGCTCTGTGGGTCCATAAGTCAGTGGGGAAGGAGATCACAGAATAACTGAGTTCCTTGGAAATCAGTCCAGCATTAGCCTCATGAAGTTCTCACCTATTCCACATCTCAGTAATGCTGTATTCCTCATCTGAAGTTTTAAAGGAAAAAAATGAGTTCTCTAATATGTTTTCTTCTGCATTCTTATGTCTTTACAACACAGATGTGAACTACTTAATCTGTTTCCAGCTTAATCAAAGACCTGACCTTATAGAGGTTGTTTATCCACAAATTCAGAGAGTTCATCAAGGTGCTTAAGTATGTGCTTGTATTAAGCAGCTAAGTAGCCCTGCTGACTCCAGTTGTACACACTTAAGGACCTTGATGAGGAAGTTTCTGTATATGTGGATAAAGATCTGGTGGTTTCCCAAAGTAAATGAAGAGATGAGCTGAGAAATATAAAGAATAAAAACGGGGGGAAAAAAAAGGGCTGGGTGTACTGAAAAGAGGAATTTTGCAGAGAGTGTAGCTGGGAATAACTAGCTGCATGATAGTTCATTAGCAGAGCTCAGATGGACTACTCCAAGGGCTTCGGCACAACAGTGGTGAGAAGTTAAAATTAGATGGCTGAAACTGTTTTCCCCATCATCAGCTGCCCAAGACCTTTGATGCCTTGAGTTAAGGCAATCTGAACCACCTGTGAATCAGCTCTGCAAGAATTAACCTTTTATCCAAGTATATTAAGACAAATCTAAATCAGGTGCAGAAACATTAATAGACCATCAAAATGATTCAAAACTGGGAGTGAGCTTTATTTTCTATTTTAGAACAGCTGATTGCCATTCATAGTCTAGGATTGATTGCACTTTGACTGCTAAACATA
The DNA here is from genome assembly GCF_000695815.1 of Acanthisitta chloris. Classification (NCBI taxonomy): domain Eukaryota; kingdom Metazoa; phylum Chordata; class Aves; order Passeriformes; family Acanthisittidae; genus Acanthisitta; species Acanthisitta chloris. The sequence goes on along the minus strand of NW_008666418.1, from coordinate 15,899 downwards.
TAATCCCATTGCCTTTTGATGAAGTGCCTTGCAAACCTCCTTGTCTTCAGTGGAGCTTCATTTTTGAAACTAATGGCAACATTAATCTCAGGAGGAAGATTTGCAGAGCAAGATACTACTCAGCATAAACAAGGCTGTGCATTAAGGGAAAGCTGGTCCTGCAGGGGGGTTAGGCTTGGCTCCCTCTGTGATTCATCATCTTCCTTCCAGCTGCTGCTCTGATTTTTTTTTTTCTCTTTAATGCACTCCAAATGCAAACAAAGGCACAAATGTACCTGGAGCTAAAACTAGCTCACAGCTGTCGAAGTTGCTTTTCAAACATAAAACCAGACACAACTCTTTAATCAGAGATATTCCTACTGTTGTTTGTCTCAGTATTGCTCAATCCTTGCCCTGTTAGTTTAGTAACAAATTCACAGACAAAATCTATTTCTTATTCACATAGGTAACAGGCTGCTTTGCTCACCTCACTGGACCTTGTCAGCATGGCACTTACACACCTGCAATTAGAAAAACAAAAACTAAAAGAGATTTAGGTAAGTGATACATAAAATATTACACCACCAAGTTGCCATCCCCATTTTCTCCTATAGTCAGAAGGCCTTGCAGGTAAAATATTCTAGAAATGTTTTCTGGAAATCCTTCTGAGACTAAACTGAAGTATGAAGAGGAAGTCAAGCATAGCCAGAAATGTGGATATTATTGAGGCTAAGAAGTAGGAAACAAAGGGAAACAATTGTGAGGGCTTAGAACAGGAGACATTAGCAGTGAGGTCTCAGAGGGAGACCTGTTTAACATATCCATGCATGACCTGGAAAGGGAGATCAATAATGAGCTTAGACAATTTGAGGATGCTACAAAATTATTCAGGCTTAATAAAAATGATATTACAGAAAGTTATGGAAAGCTGTCATGACAGTTTTGGATGGATAATGTGGAGCTGGTAAATTCTCAGAGACCCAGAGAAAAGGAATGATTACTCTGTGTTTCTTCTAAGATAAGAACTCAGGAGCATCAAGTGAATGAATTGGGAGGGAGGTTTTCAAGAAACAGGTAGATTTACTTTCCTTTATGTGCCATAGTACTCAATTTTTAAACTGTCACAAGTGTTCTGGAGACTAAAAATATGAATGGTTCAAAGAACACTTAGCCATGTGTCTAGACAGTGAAAAAAAAAAATCAAGACTTATTATATATCAAAATAAGGGTATAAAAATAGCCAGCTCTAGGGAATTGCTCCCACAGCAGAAGACACTCCTCCAAAATATTGAAGAGTTATAGTCCAAAAGAGTTAAGAAGCCATTTGTTAGGAAGAAGAAGAAAGGAGTTTGTTATTCTTTCACACAAATTATTCTTTCTTGATAGTATTTCTTGCTGGTTGTGGCTCCAAGTTGAGCCTCTATTCTGTATGAGGATAATGCTGATAAACACTGATGTTTTAGCTGTTGCTAAGTGGTGCTTCCCCTAAGTCAAGGACTTCTCAGTTTCTCATGCTCTGCCAGTGAGCAGGGGCACAAGAGGCTGGGAGGGATCATAGCTGGGGCTCTTGACCTGAACTAGCCAAGGGGACACTCCATACCACAGCACACCCTGCCCAGTGTGTGAACTGGGAGCACTTAGCCAGAAAAGGGGGAGACTGTGGCTTGAGGATGGGCTGAGAATCACTCAGTGGGTGAGGAGCAATTGGGGGGTGTATCTCCTGTCCTTCTTGGGTTTTGTCTCTCTCTGTCCCTCTCCTTTTTATTACTACTATTATTATTGTTCAATTTTACTTTGTTTCAGTTATTATGCTGTTCTTACCTCAACCCACGAGTTACATTTTCTTTCCTGGTTGTCCTCCCCATCCCCTCAGGGGGAGGGATGGGAGAGGTTGAGAAATGAGCAAGTGGTTGTGTGGTACTTAGTTGCCTTTTGGGATTAAACCACAGCAAGTATCTTGACTGGCTGAGTATTTTTCCATTTCCACCCCAAATCCAACATTATTGCGAGTGAGGAAAGAAAAATATAATAGTAGTTGTAAACTTCAATTTCTGAAAGTTCTGTTAAGAAAGTTAAAGAGTTGAGACAGTTCCTACATTCAGTCAAGCTTCATTACTAGGGGAATATGGCATTGCTCCAGAGTGGAAGAATAACTTCATCAGCCTCCAGTGGGAGGATGTTTCCCTGGACCTGTCTGTTCAGCCAGGCAGATGAATCCTTGTTTCCCACTTCTTCATGGAACAGACCTTCCTTAGTAGCCAGTGAGCAGAACCTTCTTTCCAGAAATCTTTAACAAAAGGGTTTATCTCAGCTTTTAAGGAACAAAAATTGTGGGGACTCTCAGGACTTTGGAGAATGCTAAGTGAAAGGAGGTGGCTTTTCTGGTATCAGTGAAAGCTATCGAAATCCAGAAGGGCAGAGGTGAAAATATGAGTCTTGTCTGCAGTATTTCTTGGTTTGAGTCTCCACTCACTATTACCTGATTTTCTGTCATCCTGTGATAGGATCTCTAGATGGATCCCCAGAGGTGTTTTTGGGCTGTGGGTCCTATTGCATTGGCAAAAATTTCTTAGTGGGCTCAGGCCTGTTTGTTCTCTCACTGAAAAGCCTGACACATTGAGGATAAATATTTTCACCTACTCAGGGCACTGCTCTAGATGGGCCAAAATGAAATCTATCCATTGGAGACCTATGGCACAGGATTATTATGAAATCTGAGCCTTTGAAACTCACTAGGAAATTGTTGTTTTAAATTCTTCCATATTAATATACTTGTGAGGCCACAGTGTCAGATTAAATTATGCATTTTATTACTCATGTACATCAGAAATGTTGGTTTTGTGAATATTACTTGCATACAAAACAGGAAAAAGCCAAACAAAAACCAAACCCAAACGAGGGAGGTTTTTGGAGAGTTACCTTCAGCCAAAATAGGCAGATTTAGATATGACTAGCATTCAGTGGGGAAAATAAAGAAATTCCAGATAATGTTTTTTCTTGGAAATGCTTCAAAGCAAAGGGATAACCTGTAGGAGAAAACATGAAAATGTAAGCTGGAGAGCTGCACGTGCAGCCCTTTGTGAAAAGGCAAGAATTTTATGTAATAGGGGAGACAATAATCCAGTTCATTCTTCACTGTGCTGCTAAACCTATTCCAATCTGATTTGTGAGAGCTGCCTCTGCCCAAATGAAGGGGCCAACGAGCCCATATGCCAAAAGACAAGAATACATTAATAACATAGTAATAAGGGGTTTATTCAATGATAATTATGAGAAAGAAATAGGGAAAAGAAGAGTGAGAGAACAAGAGGGAGAGGGAGAGCTAGAGAGAGGTATTCACCACCTGTGGATCCAGCAGTGTCCCACTGCTCCTGCCCCATGGTGGGTCCCAAGCTGTTCTTCTGGTGCTGGGGATCCCCAGTGGCTCATCTCTGGGTACCACCTTTCCACAGCCCAAATTCCAGGTCTCTGTGGAGGGGTGTTCTTAATTTCCATGGGAAGAGAGGAAGGCCCAGGGTGTGGGTTCAGTGGTCACAGATACTGCCTGGCCAGGGTGTGATCTTTGATATGTATATGTAGCTTACCACAGTGGGGATTTTTGTTTAGATATGTTAATCAGGATGTGCTAATCAGATCTCACCTCTGCCAGGCCTGGAATTAGCACAAACTCATCTCTTTTGTGCTTCTCTCAAGTTGTTGCCTTGGTGGCAAGTGCATCTTAGGGAAAATGCCTTTTGTGGCTTTAACAGTGTTTGAGACAGCCAAGGTTTCTTTAGTTCCTTACAAAGCCTTATTAGACATATTCGGTTTATTTTTAGCAATCTGGCAGTTTTGATAAGCTGTAGTGAAACTGTTTTAAAACAGAAAGACAAATGTGATAGAACTTTAAAACTGGCCACTGAGTTTGGTGTTTTAGCATGAAATCCAGTTGAATAGCACACGAAGTTTGAAGCATGTAACCCAGAAAATCTACACTCTGTTTATGTGGCCTTATTAGACATATTCGGTTTATTTTTAGCAATCTGGCAGTTTTGATAAGCTGTAGTGAAACTGTTTTAAAACAGAAAGACAAATGTGATAGAACTTTAAAACTGGCCACTGAGTTTGGTGTTTTAGCATGAAATCCAGTTGAATAGCACACGAAGTTTGAAGCATGTAACCCAGAAAATCTACACTCTGTTTATGTGGCAATGACATCCCTCACTAAGTTG
>NW_008666418.1:9052-11694 GCF_000695815.1 Acanthisitta chloris | reverse complement strand
TTGTTGCAGGTGCCTATGGTTATCCAGTCTATCCTAAGGCTTTTGTAACCTCTGCTGAAGCCTGGAGTTGTTGATTTTGATGGGCTGCTGCTCTTAAGATGCTCTTTGTTTAATCACTGTGGTAAGCAGTTTTATCCTTCAGCTGAATTGCTCTCTCAGCTTTAAAAACATTGATTACAGGGTATGCAGTGACAGCACTCTTTTTTTTAGACTTTAAAGCTGCAGACAAGCCCCCCCAAATATCTGGCTTTTTCTTTAACCTTTTCCTGCAAAAAAAAATGCAATGAATAAATGTATCACATCCTGAGCCTCAATGGGTTTAATGGGGATTCCGAACTGCAAAACTTCCAGAGGTGTCCTGTGAATTTTTAGCCCATTTCTATGATTAGCTCTCATCCTTCAGGTGTGTTTGATGAGCTGTGACATTCTGCTCTTGGTGCAGTATGTGTACTGCTGCTGGCTTGCATTTCCAGTGCAAGGAGAGATGAGGGAATGTGGCAGACTCCAAATACTGTGTGGTCTGGCAAGGTGAAGCCAAGAGATGGACCAGCTCAAACACCACATGGGCAGAAACCAGGAGAGACAACCAAGACAATGATTTCAAAACAGCCTTGAGAGTATGGTGACTTGCTGAAAGAGCTTGTAACTACAATGGGAAGGGGAAATGCATTCAATCATTTGCTATTAATTATTCACTGAGCTCTCATCTCCACTTAGTGGGAAATTGAACTAAACCTAGTGACCTTAGGAACAATTTCATTAATGCCTAGCTGCTTTGCAAAACAGTTTCAAACCTGATTTACTGAAGTAATATTCTCTGCTCTTGTTTAAGAAGTGTCTCTGAGGTCTGTTTTTAATAAAGTGTTACAGAGCTCTTGAAGATAAAACCAGAACACACAGTATGTGAAGAACTTTCCCAGGGAACATTCAGAGTAATTGTGCCATGTAGTTGTGTTTATAGAAAGTTGTCAGTTGATTGCAGTGGTTTTCACTAGACTTTTGCTTATGATCTTTCTTGGGAAAGATGAAAATGTTACCCTGAAGTAGGAATATTCCACACAGTTTTCAGCAAGGTACCACTTCAAGGGTTTCTGTGGTCACACTGGGTGAGTTCCCAGGTTTGCTTCCTAGATCATATGTATTGTGTGAGTTTGAGTTGCTCCACAAACACACAGGAGATCCTGAAACAATTTGGTACCTAACAAACCAACAGAAAGGAAAGGTGTACTCTGCCTTTTCTATCCCCAAACTGTAAAGTTGAACAGACAGTGCAAATGAAGACTGTTTGCAGGGACCAGCAGAATCACAGACTGGGGGAGGATGCCTAGTTGAGATGATGCCTGTTCTATATTCTTTCAGTTTCAGGCTGCTGTAAAATGATTGAAATTAGCAGGGTTAAACTGGTTTCAAAATCATATTATCACAATAAATGTTTGCATGAGGCTCCAACCTGAGTAAAATTTCTGTACTGATGCACAATTTTTTCTGAAAGTATACCAGTTAAATCTACTTAACAAGGACACTAAAGCTCAGCAAGAGACCCTGCAGGCCAACTAGTATCCACAGTAGTTTATGAGACACGAAATACTTAACAAATGAGCCTGCAATACCAGTGAATACTGGAAATAAAAAGGTAAATCATTCCCAAATATTATTAGAGATCTTGTTTATGTTTTGACACCATTTTTCCACTTACCATGGCAACTCTGCCTGACTGCCAGAGCCCTGCAGGGCATTTTTCACTCTGGCAAACACTAAACCTGGTGAGCTGGTGCAGGGATTCTGGCAGACTGGGACAAGCTGTTTAATAGCACAGCCTGAATATCCCTCCAGGGATCAGTAACCAGAGTGGCACCATCAGTCAGTCATCCTTGCCTTGGCTGTGGTTACCTCACATCTCTTATGAAATGGGAGTTATCCTTAAGATATTTTGTTCAGGAAGGATTTCACTGCAGAGATAGAGAGAGAAAAAATACTCAGGAAAGCTGTAACTTTTCTGATCTTTTTCTCTGTTGCAAACTCCTATAATTTTAATACTCAAACAGTAAATGGCTAGTTAAAAAAAAAAAAGATGTTAAGAAAATAATGGGGGAAAATAAAGTTTCTCTGGTTATTTAGGATAGAGGGAATATTTGGCTGTAACTTCTGTAATGAAGTTGATTCAGATGCCAAAGATCTGCTAGTGGAACCTCTGACAAACACCCTGCAAACAAATATTCTCCTCTGACTCAGGATCTTATCAACTGTGTTGATATTTAGAAACTCAGTGTTCTCCCTGGCAAAGCCTGTATCAACTAGCTTACACCCAAATATGCATCTGAAAAGAATTTATTTTTTTCTTACCATTGCTGTGAATAAACTTACCTCTGAGGAGGAGGAAATAGCTGATATCTATTTAGTGGCCACTTTTATAGGCACTTTAACAGCTCCAGGTATCTATGTCCTGGCAATACCTTCATTTCATAGCTGGAGAGGAGAGGTTCTGATGCCATGGAGATTTCACCCAGTGATTCTTATAGGCATGCAGTAGCATAAAGCATTTTTTATTTTACTTTTTTTACACATATGTAGTGGGAACAAAAAGAGCCAAGCTTCAATTTCCAGTTCTCCAGAGTGGTTACCTCTCCTATGCAAACAGACAC
>NW_008666418.1:0-9007 GCF_000695815.1 Acanthisitta chloris | reverse complement strand
ACACCTGTGGCTGCTTTGCATTAGCATTTTGGGGCAGATCAGCTGAGCTTTCCCTTTTGAGCTTTGGACATGTCATGGAGTGGTCTCAGGGCTCAAAAAGCAGATTTCTTTCAGAGGGAGGTGAGCTGGGAGCTGTGTTCCAGCAGGACCCCAGAGACACACACCGACTGCAAAAGGACACTTAGGCCAGACTAAAATTGGCCTGAAGGCAAAAATTGTGGCAATGTTCAGAAAACACCAACTATAGCTCCTAGACCTGTGTCTTGTAGTCAAGGGAAAATCTGACTGTGTTGCAAGACTTTCTACAGCAAACTGCTTTGTCAGAGGGAAGACTGACAGGTAGAGAAAAATAGAGTTAGGGATTCTAGCTGGTTATCCAAAAGTCTTTTTTTCTGAATTGCCTGTCCTAAGAAGGATCAGCTTAGACAAGAAATCCCTAAATTGTGTTTAGCCAAGTCATCCTCTTGTCACAGAGTGGGAGCACAGAGCAGCTAAACCCCAGAGAGTGTAAAGCTCACAAGTGCTTTAGCTGCCTATTGTTGAATCCACTGGACTGAGATTCTTGATCCTGCATAATACAGGCACTCAGATCACTCAACTGGGGGAGTTTTCTTTTTAGCAAGTAGACCTTTATTTTTCACAGAATAGGACACAACAGGAGAAATGCCAATGTTTTCTGAAGCACCTAAACACACACAGGCAAAGATGGGCTGCTGGAGCCAGCATGTAATAAGGATGCACATAATAAATAATGCACTAGTGGCTAGTCCATTGCAGTTCTGCATTAAACAGAGATTTCCAGAGCCAGTAGGAGGCTTTTGGAAAGCAAAGTATTGGAAGAAATGGAGGGAAAAGCAAAATGAAATTGACCTGCAACAAGTTCACAGATTTCAAAGACATAATCCCCAGGAGCACAGCAAAAGCTTTGTTATTTGTGTAAAATGAGATGGATTTGGAGTGAAACACTGACCAAGACTCAAGGAATTTGTGATTCCTTAGTGCTCACGTAATATTAGAAAGGATTGCCACTTGCAAGCAAATAACTTAGGGGTTTTTGCTAGGAAAGCTTTGCTATTTCCAGCCCACTCTCCCTATAACCAAAGAAATCGTCCAACTTTCTTTTATAACTCTCTACTAGTGGATACTAAGAGGAGAGTCTAAAAATGTAAAATTTATAGTATTTCCTCTTCTGTGAATTCCCCAATCCTCTATTTATCCTTAGCCCAAGGACATCCTGAGCTAAAAATGATATATTCTTGTTTAATATCTTTTATGCATTTTCCTTTTGGATCTTTTCTTTGTGGCTTTTTAAACTTTATGAAACCTTTCATCATCTTCAACACCCTGTGCCAGTGAATTCCCTATTTAAACCATGTTTTGGGGAGGAAATGCCACCTTCAGTTTGTTTTGGAACTGTCATCTCTTAAATTTAAAACCTCTCTCTCTATATATATGTAAGATCTATATGTGGGATGGCAACCAGATAAACGATGAACAAACAGTTGCTTCAACTGCTCTTAGAAAATACTTTGAAGCCTTGCTGAAGCTCCCTGAGGAATTGAAGATGCTGTTGAGAAAGTACATCTGGGTTCTGTCAGCATATGAGCATATATAGAGAGGAGGCTTTACCTACCACTTAGGATAAATTATGCAAAAGCAACACAGCCCAGTTTCTTCCTGAAACAGAGCTAAACCAAGGTTCAGGCAGCACAGACAACAGCTCCAGGTACCAGGGTTCAGGTGGCTGTTCCTCTCTCCTCACTGATGGTCCAGCTCCAGACCAGGCAGGTGTCAGCAAACTGGACAGAGCCCAACTGAAGCCACTAAGGTAGCAGGGGAGAAGCTGAGTAAGGTGGGTTCATTCAGCCTGGAAACAGAAAAGCTAAGGGGAAATATCTGGCTGAGGTCAACCTCCTCTCAGAAACTCATAGCAACGATTCTGAGCTGCAGCAAAGAAAATCCTGGCTAGGTTTAAGGGAAGAGAATATCACAGAGTAGTCAAATCCAGGAACAAGTACTGTGGGAGAGGCTGTGGGATCTCATTTCTTGGAGATTTTCCAAGCTCAGCTGGACCAAGCATGGTCTAACTTTGAAGCTAGCAATGCTTTGAACAGGGACTTGAACTCAAAGACCTCCTGAAGTCCTTTCCCATATTAATGTTTCTACCACTCTATAAATATGACTTCTTTGAAGTCACTATTTCTTCTGTTCACTTTATGGCCTGCAGTCAGGTCACTCTATTAATATTTAAGCAAATTAAATAAAATGGTTATTGTCTTCATTCTTAACACCGAGGAATCCCCCTGCAATTAATGTGAGCTGGGGCAAAATTTCAGAACACTCTAAGTAAGGAATCCCAGACACCAATGTGGAAGATTTACCATATAAAAATGAAACTCTTATAGCAAAAGTTTGGAGTATTTTGTACTCCAACAAGATATAACATATACCATATATATCAATATGTATGACAAAGGAGAAAATTAGTTGCTTATATAGATTGCAAACAGAAACCCAAATTGCACACACATCTGCTCTGAGACTCCAGCCCAGTTTCATAACCAGATAAAGCTCTACCATCTCAAGAAGTTTTAGTGTGGGGTTTTTTTTTTCTTGTCAGCTATTTGGAAAGATTTTTTTAGTACAAGGGAAAGGAAAATAATTTCTCCTCACAAGCCATTTCTCTTCACTGCTGCATTCCATTATGTGAAGCAACACAGTAGTCTATTGTAAAAATGACTTCTGTGTTGTCAGAGAGATGTTAGGAATGTGATATAACTTCTCAGATATAGAGAACTGAAAGAAAACTCTTTTCTTCTTGTTCTCAGTGCAAGTTGAAGGTAATATTAACTGTACAGGTATGAATGTCTCCAAAAGTGTTGATCAGACTGACAAAACTCCTCACTGTTGGTGTACTGAGCTCCTCAGGCCACTAAGATAAAGGATTTAAAACAGGATGTTTGTTGGAGAAATATCCAGACAAAAAAAAATGAAAGAGACAGTCAAGTATATAACAATGGTGGTAATAGTACACAAATTCCAAATTTGGATTTATTTTCCCTCCATTTCAAATCCTGCAATTTCATCTTGGCATCAGATCCAAAATATTTCTCTCCTATCTTTCTTAATCTCACCAGAAATGGATCATTTGGAAATTCTGTTTTCCAGTATGATTGAGGAACAGTGTTGGAAGCTGCTAAATTATTCCTTTGCTCATGGTAGAATATCCAGCTCTATCTTTGCTTCCTGTGTGAGCTTTGCTGTGCTGTGGGGACCATGCATTATTAAAATGGTGTTTGTCAGTGAAGCCAATGGAAATGAGCTCAAATTCCCATGAGGACTACCTGGTAAGCACTAAAGGCCTTTTCTTATCTGCTCTTTTGGTGCAGTAGCATCACGCGCTGAAACTAGTGAAAAGTGCTGCTCTCTTTGAACAGAGTGCTCTGTGTCAGAGATAACTGTGTACTTCAGGCAAGGAGAGGCTCAGATCTACCCTTAGGCACTCTGGAATTTGTTATACAATTAGTCCAGATGCTTCAAAGGGTAACACTTCTCAACACCAGTGCACTGACCCACATCCAAACCTCTGTAGTCTTTGGAGCGGCTGCTCAACCTTCCGTTTCCACTTGGAATTCACATCTTCACTGAAAAAGCACAGTTCATGTGAAAGAGTAAACTCATGCTTTCCCTTCTCAGAGCACAGCTGAAGGAGCATGTTTTCTATCAAAAATACTGCCATGACAACGTTTGCCCACTCTGACCTTCCGTTCTCCCACCAAGCACGCGCAGTGCGATGAATATCTGAGTATCCTTTTGAAATTTCCCTGAAACATCCTGCATCTGGTATTTAAGTCATTAATGGAGATGGCTTATGACCTTGAAACAGTTGCCAAGTGATGGCAGATGATAACTGAAAAATGCTGTAAATTTATTGGGTGGACCGATCAAAAAAGTCACCGGTAGAAGAACAGTCCAAGAAAAATTTCTGCAAGAACTTTGTGAAAAAAACTTGACTTGTAGTTAAGGGCTAGATGTAGGAAGCTTTAACTGAGACCTTTCATCCCCTTGATATAAGAGCCTAAAACAGTTAATGAAGACAAAATGCAGCCATAGGTCTTACAGGATGTTTTGTATAGCATATTGGTAGATATAATTTCTTTATGGTTTTGTGCTGTAAAAAACGTGTGTATTAACACACTGGCAGTGATAGTACCTTTCATATCCTCTACATATTCACAGTATTTGGTGTATTAGAGGTTTATTGCAGACATACATTTAGGCATCTTCAGCAAATGTAAATACGAAATCTCTGACAGATTTTAAAAGTCAAATTTCTTAAAACTTAGGGTTTAGGTTTAGTTTGGAGTTTGAAATGTTTAAGTGGATAATTTAGCATTATCACATTTAGCTTAGCATATCTTTATGTTTTGTAAGTGGTTTTGTGTTTTTCCATCATTTTAGCTTTAAAAAAGCAAAAGAGAAAATGATTGTACATGACCTAGAAGCACTTTGCTTAATATTTCATCAGCCCTGATCATGTTCAGCAAGAAATGCAATACAAGAAGGAAATTAGTACTTCTAATCTTTCTTTGAAATCTTGTATATCAAACTACTGACAGGATTGTCACTGATCACTAGCTTAGCATAAACTCAGATGGTTCCAGTATTAAATTTGGCTGAATATTTATTCCAATCAAAGGCCAATTATTCTGATCATTTTAGTTTTTCTAGACACCAGTTCATGCTAAGTCCCAATCAAATGGAGCCTGTGGAGACATTTCATCAGAGCCATATTGTAGATTGGCATTTTTTAAATATCTGACGATTTGAAATTGGCATTTTTTAAATATCTGACAATTTGAAATTTTAACTATCTGACAATTTTTTGAATATCTGACAATGCCTGATGGTATTCAATAATCTGAAGTGTTAAATCCTACGTCTGATGTATACGTCAGTTAACAGATTTTGCAGCATCCACAACAGGAATTTGTAGTGGTGATTCTCCAGTCACCTCTTTGAATACAGCACACTGCTTTGAATGCAGTGTGGCTGAAAGTCAGGTTGTCTGATTGATCTCACACAGAGCAGGAGAAGAGAAGATTGGAAGTTGGTGAACAAGAAGCCATGCCCCTCCACCAAGCAGTGTTTGTTTTTACTGTACCTAGTTTAACTTAAAATCAAATTGCCTTTCCAGTGTGAACCTCTGCCAGCATTCTTTCTTTCCCAACCCTTCTTCCTGCATCATCTTCTTTGGAGTCTGCAGATCTCCCCATCCTGCTTTCTGGCAGTCAGGTGTTGAATGCCATTCTCTAACATGGCATTCCAGTTCTGCACACTCTAGCAAATCATTTCATCATATCAGATTAGGTACTGTGCAAATGGCAGCTAATCAGCAGTGGGAGAAATTACAGATATTTCTGACAAACAGGTAGACTAGTTGGCTTAAAGAAAGAAACATAATGCAGGGCACGAAGCTGCTCAGAGCACTGGAGCATCTCCCTGTGAGCACAGGCTGAGGGAGTTGGGGCTGTGCAGCCTGGAGAGGAGAAGGTTGTGTGGAGACCTCAGAGCAACTTTGCACTGTCTGAAGGGGCTACAAGGAGCCAGAGAGGGACTGTGTGTTAGGAACTGCAATGATGGGACAAGGGGTAACAGGTTCAAATTCAAGGAAGGGAAGATTAGGTTAGAGATTAGAAAAATGTTTTTCCCTGTTCTGGTGGTGAGACACTGTCCCAGGGTGCGAGGCGTTGGCTGCCCCAACCCTGGCAGTGTTCACAGCCAGGCTGGATGAGCCTTGAGCAACCTGCTCTGGTGAGGAGGTGACCCTGCCCAGGGTTAGGACTAGATGATCTGTAAGGTCCACTCCAACCCCTAAATTCTATGATACTGATGCAGACACCTGTACCTACATAACAGTGGATGGATGTTTGGATGAATGGCAGAATGGATGCATGGACATGTCACCCAAATAAACTCAAGCTATCCCCACTGCAAATGCCATTTCATCCTACCTACTGCTCCTCCTTTTACAGTGGTTATGATACATGAAGGCTAGTGACTGGTTAGTGAAGGTTGCTGAAATAGAGCATTAAAGGATGTATTGCAGAGCTGAGTATAAAAGGGATTTATTCTGCATATAGATCATGTTTCTTTGACTTGCCTACTAAAATCAGACATAACACTAATTTTAAAAAAAATGTAGTTGCAGGCAGATTGTTTGTTAACAAAATAAACAGCCAGGGAATAAGGACAGCAGGAACAAAGAGATAGCAGAAAACCCACTGTAAAAGGTGACACTGAACATGCACCTTCTGTCTCTTTTGTACTCCCTTTAATTAAAAACAGAAGCAGGAAACAAATTAAATGTACCAAGCCTCTGCTGTGTGCAATTCTCAGGCCAGACAAGGCATGCTTACCTCTGCAAAATGGTCCATGTGACAAGTGGCATCTGATGAGACTTCAGGTCCTTTTTCACTCTGTTGCTGTAGGGCCCTGAAACATTGTGATACTGAACTAGTAGTTGTGCTTATACCATTAGCTTGGTTTGCTCTCTGGTTTACTCCCAGCTCTGATTTCCCCCAACATATCTTTCCATACCTCAGACTTTGCCTGTAGGTTTCAGCCTGGAGTACACCAAGTTGCTATAGAATCACTTTGTACCCAGCACTGTCTCCTGTTTGAAGGCTGTACAGCACAGGTAGACCTAGCATGAAAATAAAATAACTAGCATAATTTAAACATACCAGATTTTGCTGTCTTTGAATGTTTGGACTCTCAGGATGAGGTCCATTTTACCTACTCCTAAATGGAGAAAAATATACACCTGTGGAATGTGATTCATATGATGTGTGCTAGAAAACTGTTATGATGCACTGGATCTTCTTATAAAAACACACAGAAATATTGTCTAGATAGTCTGAGATGATAAGTTGAGAATTTGCTCTCTCTGTTTTGGATAGCTAAATTGAGGAAGAAGGATCAGAATAATATTATATTGAACAGAAGATCCTAGAATTTAAACCATCATCTATTTTCTTTCGTATTTTAAAAAAGCTGAAGTTGCCAATTCCTTTCTGGAGGTGATATTCTGAAAGCAAACACATAGACCTATGTCAAAGTGATTTTCTGTCCTTTTTGCAATGTATATGGGAACTAAAGATGTCCTAACTGATCTACATTTGGATTTATTTCTGAAAAGATGAGCTTACAATGAAGGGACACCAGCAACAAGGCTAAGGTACCTCTAGTTTTGGTAAAATTATGCAAATGCAAAAAGTGTAAAAAAGTTATCAAAGTTAATCTTCCATCATCTAGATAAGCTCAGGATGCATTTTAAGACCTGTGTTGCTTTCTTACAGTTAGAGGCTCTCTATATCTTCCTAGGGTTTTCCAGACAGAAGCTCTGAACCATCCATACCCTTCACCAGCACACTATGACACACACACAGTTCTCTGCTGCTTCCTAGTGAGATCAAAAGATGAAATCCTTAATCCTTAATTGTGAAATGCTCCTCTGTTGTTTTCACCGATTCTTAACTTTAAAAGGTTAGCACATTAAAAGAGTAAAAGCTGAGATTTCTCTTCATTTTTCACCCAGACCAATTCCAGCTAAGTTTCAGGAAAAAAAAAAAAAGAAGATCACAGAATGAAAAGCGTAAAGTTTTTTTATATCCTGAAGGCTAGATGTTGTCAGTCTTTCTCCAGGTCCAAGAGCTTGCCTTGTTAGAGCAGCCCATGCTAGGCAAGGTAAGGCTGTAGCTCTGGCTGGCCAAGACCAAGTGGGACTAGCTGCCTCTAATTCCACAAGGTGCAGGTACCAAACCTAATGATGGCAGAAGGAAGAAGATGAAATTTTTCATTATAATTTCTTCTGCAGAGGAAATCTATTGAAAGAGGTTGTTTGGTCCTGTTGAGGAAGACACCCCACACCTGTCAGTGATGTGCAGAAGCAGCTCATGGCACTGCATGCTTGAAAACCCTCTCTGCAGCTGCAGGAGCTTATTCCAGGCCAGGCATTTCCAGCACGATTGAATCATTAGCTAGGGACTGCACAGCCTGCAATACCAGAGACTTTACCATTCCATATGAAGCATGGTGATCAGAGAGTATTTCTTCTTTGGCTTTCCAGAAACTCTCCCAGACTGAAAATGCAAATGCCACATGGTTCTCTGAATGTCTACAGCCATGATAACCTGGTCATCCAGTGGTGCATGTATCATTCTTGGTCAATTAAAGCCAAGTGTAGACAGACAATTCATGGCTTGGTGACTGTCCTGAGCACTGTGGCACTGGTGTAGTCTTTGCAGCATTCTGGGGAGGAGAAGTCATTGCTCTGTAGTAGCAGGAAAACAAGGAACTTCTTCTGCAGGAGAGTGTTAATATCCAGGGGACACACAGAAACTCTGGGGCTGATCCAAAGAACTGATGTAACCAAAAATTTTAGAAGATCCAGTGTGCCTGGCATGCATATTGAGGAAGTACCTCTGTCCTTGGTTAAAGACTTCATAAAATATGAGGCTAGAGGCATTCACAGTCTGAAAGAATCAGTTTCATAGCCTTATAATGTGTGGCATCTTTCATTTTTTATTATGTAGCTTTCAGGCTTCTCTAAGGGATCTTGTTGCACATCAGAAAAATCCTCAGGTATTTCATTCTGTTGTGGCATAGGTTGTTATTAGGTCTCCAGAATATTTGGCCCAGGAAATTATTTGAAGTGCTCAGACAGTAAGAAATATTCTAGATGCGCTGCTGTCTAGGAGCACTCAATTTTAGGTAAGAAATTGAAGGATACAGAAACTTTTAGCACATGCTGGAAGTTAATCCTCAATGAATGATTTTCAAATTTATTACAAAAAATTCACAGCTGCAAAAATAATCATGTAGGAATCCTTGGGGATCAGGACTGGAAGTTTATGAAAGTTCTTATTCTGCTCTCAAGTGCACTGTTAATTGTGCTGCATAAATGATTTTTGTGAGTTGATAAGGCCAAATTACATATATATAT
>NW_008666417.1:21844-25768 GCF_000695815.1 Acanthisitta chloris | reverse complement strand
ACCATCCAACCTGCCCTTCAATACCTTTATGGATGGAGAATATACAACTTCCCTGAGTATCCTGTGCCAGTGTTGACCTTAGAGAATTTCTTCTCGAATGCTGCTGTATACCCAGAGGAGAGGTTGAAAGATAACCACCCCTGCTAGAGATCGTCCCCAGGTTCAGGGTTCTCTTGTAAAGAATCCCCAGACATGTCCCACCACTGCTGGTGTTGCTCTGTTCCCCAGAGCTCCCCATGCTTTTCTCCTACTCATCAGGGTTTTCTGTCCCAGAGCTGCACCAGTTGGGGCTGAGCCTGCAGACCACCCAAGGGACAGCAAAGCTGCTGGCCTTAGTGCCTCTGGAAAGCAATCACCCCCAGGACCCCAGCACATATCCACACACAAAGTTTTGGTTTATGTAGGAGGTTCTCATCTCCTCTCACCTGATCAGGTCATTTCTCGCAACTTCTGAGGCCACATTGGCTTTGGCTGCTCCGGTGCGAGCATGGCAGCAGGGACAGGGTCTCCAGCCACCTGTGGCTGAGTGGCCAACTGGGGTCCAGGTGCTCTGGATGTGACATCTGGGGGCCAGATCCAGAGCCACCCCACATCTGAAAGGTTTCTGGTCAGGTTCAATCCAGGATAAACACAGTTCCAGGGTGATTGGGGCAGTCAGAGTCATGGGAGACCTGTCAGTAGGCAGTGTTGGGGATGACATGGGATCATTTGTAGACACATGTGGTGACATTTCCCCTCTCCTGAGCCATTCCTGGGGATGGCCTGCCCAGGAGGGTGCTGGGTTGTGGGGGAGGCTTACCCAAACAGCAGGCATGTGGCCACAGAGACCCAAGGGGTTTGCTGCACCATGGCCCAAAATTCTTCCTTTTCTAGGAGAGCATTTGCCAAGCACCAATGCCTGCAAATGTGGACAAACACAAGTCCCAGCAGACACCACAAGGATTTCAGACTAGATCTTCTCTCTGTGTCCCTCCTCAGCCTGGGCAGAACTGCAGCCTTGCCTTATCCAGAGAAAATGGAGTGTGAGGGGAATAGTGGGAGAGACCTAGGCCATCCCCATTGCAATGTCATCTCTGGCTGTGGCATGACAAAGCTCTGTCTTTGAAGCTTCTCTGCCTCCATGCTGAATGTAGAGTCAGGTGTTGATGCCAGGTGAATGGACAGATGTTGGTTCCTGGTGAGGACCACAGGGGAGGTGCTGTCGCTCTGGTGGTCTACCTGGCTGGAGATCAAGGATGAGACCTGTTGTCTTTGGAGAACATGGTTGTCTGTGCTGGTTTTGGCTGGGGTAGAGTTAATCTCCTGTACAGTAGCTGGCATGGAACTACATTTTGGATTTATGCTGAACAGATTGTTGATAATATAGAGATGTTTTTGTCATTGCTGAGCAGAGCTTGCATAGAGCCAAGGCCTTTTCTGCTTTCGTGGCCTGCCACACTGTCAAGGGGGCTGGGGGTGCATGGGAAGCTGGGAGGGAACACAGCCAGGATATGACCCTAACTGACCAAGGGATATTCCATGCCGTATGACATCATGCTAGGTAAATAAAGAGGGAGGAACAAGCAAAAAGAGGGGGATGTTTGGAGTGATGGTGTCTGTCTTCCCAGGTCAGTTATATGCGATGGGGCCTTGCTCTCCTGAAGATGGCTGAACACCTGCCTGGCCAGGGGAAGCAGTGAATTAATTCCTTGTTTAGCTTTCAGAGCATGGCTTTTGCTTTTCCAATTAAATTGTCTCTATCTCAACCCACAAGTTTTCTAGCTTTTCCTCTTCTGATTCTCTCCCTGATGCCACTGGTGGAAGAGTGAGCAAGTGGCTGTGTGGGGCTTGGTGCCTACCTGAGATTAAATCACAACAGTGTCACAGTGAGGAAGGCCTGCAGTCACCTCCAGCAATGACTCTGGGCTGGGGCAGAGTGCTCAGCAGCTGTAGAGGCTCGTGGTGCCCCAGGGAAGTGTCACACCAGGACAAGGGGTGAAGTGCTCTGCACTGCTGTTGGACATGACCAGCTGGAGACGCAAAATGTTCCCAGTAAAGGTCTGTGACCTGGCACAGCTGGAAGGACTTGCTGACATGATAGGAGTTGCTTGCAAGTCCCCAGGACCCCTGGAACCTTCTCGGAGAGCTGCTGTCCAGCCACCTGGCCCCGACCCCGCTGTGTCATAGGAACCTTTTGCCTGCTGCGATTGCAGGGCATTGCATCACACTGCCCCGGGACGCGTCAAGCCTCGGCAGTGCCCTGCTGCTGGCCACTGCTGCTGGCCACCGCTGATAAGAGGTTGAGATGGTTACAGAAAAGGTCTTTGCCCTGGAAAAACCAGTGCCAGTCCCAGCAGGATGCTGGCAGACAGGGCAGATCAGGCCATCTCTGGCACGGCAGGAGATGCTGACTCTGCGCTGCCCTGGACAGGCTCCTGGGTCATCTGCACTGTTGTCAGCTGCCACAGGGAATTATCTTTTCCATTCATGTCATTTAAGCAAATCAGGATGGAAGCACTTCTCTTAAATCTCTTCAGGGATGTCAAATCCAGCAGACATCACTGACCTGGCACAGCAGCATAGTGTGATGAAGACAAGAGGTAAAGCACAGTTTTGACCCTAAATGTTAAATGAATAAGAAACCAAATCTCCCTTTTCTAACCAGTCCCAAGAAGTCCTAGTCACACAACTCTCTCACCCTCAACCATGGGGGGGGCTACCAACACCCCCATCCTTCCCACAGGGCAATGTTATCCACCTGCACACCACCATCTTTGGATTTTGGGGTGCTCTGGCCTCAGCTGTACCCCCTGCTGCTGCCTATTGCCTGCTCAGGCAGATGCTGGGGGAAGCATCCCACACATGAACACCTGTGCACCTCAGGACTGGCTCCATGGTCACCCAAGTTAGCCATGAGCCAGCAAGGTGTCCTCAGGAAAAAAACAGCCACCAGCCTCCTGGGAGGAGGTGAAGGGAGAGGACCCTCTCCCTCTGCTCAGCCCTGTGAGAACTCACCTGGTGTACTACTTCCAGTTCTCGGCTCCCCATTACAAGAGAGACATGGACATATAGGGAGAGTCTAGTGAAGGGTCATGAAGGTGATAGAAGAGCTGCAGCACCTTCCACATGAGGAGAAGATGAGAGAGCTGGGAGTGTTCAGCCTGGAGAAGTGAAGGCTCAGGGAGATCCAACCAATACCTGTAAAGACCTGATTGGGGTGGAGAAGGTGGAGCCAGACTCTTCCTAGCAGTGTCCAGTGACAGGACAAGAGGTGACGGGCAGACACTGAAACACAGGAAACCCCATCTAAACATGAGAAAAAATTTTGTTTTTCCTAAAACTGAAGGTGGTCAAGCAATGTCAGACTGATCAGAGAGGTTGTAGTCTCCATCTTTAACCAACATCCAACTGGACATTGTTCCATCGCTGACCCTGCTTGAGGAGTTGTTGAACCACATCATCTCCAAAGGTGCCTTCCAGTCTCTGCAGCAGTGACTCTGGCTCTGTCCCTGCCTGGTGCCCCCCATGCTGCCATCCCAGGAGCAGGCTTCAGGCTGCTCACAGCAGCCAAATGGGAGGATGTTCTGTCAGGCCTGCGTGGAGGTTGGGCTACTGGCAGGGCTGCTTTGGGCTGGGTACAACAGTCTTGGACTCCTATCACTGCCTCTTTTAGGACCTTCCCTCACACTAGGAATTTTTGTGCTTCTCCTAAGGCTGACACCTGAATTTTAACAGTCTCTTTTCTGTTTCCCTGGTCACTATTTTATCCAGCTGATGGTCATATTACTCCTTAAAGGACCAGTTTGAGGCAAATGCCCTTCAGACACCTTCTTTGTTTAGCAGGGGTTGTTTTCAAGGCCAGTTGCCATCAGTGGGTTGGGTGAGACCCTCCCAGACCAGCTCTGAAGAAGGTGGGTGGCCAGGCAGGGCACATGGGGGGACTCC
>NW_008666417.1:20244-21809 GCF_000695815.1 Acanthisitta chloris | reverse complement strand
CCCTGCTACTCAAAACTGGCCAGCTTTCTCATGGTGCTGCCTGCAGCCTGCCTGCACTTTGGGCAGTGCTGGACTCACTGTCCTGGGCCCCTGGGAGTGGTAGGGATGATGGTGACAGGACAGGATGGTTCAGTACATGAGAGACTCTGGGCACCTCCTCTTCTTGCCACCCCACTCACAACATGGGGACACAGTGGAACCACTGGCCAGTTCAGGCAAAGGCCATGGGGAGAATGGGCCAGGAGAGATTGCACAGAACCAGGGACATGGCATGGCTGAGCCCAGCTGGGCTGGAGCCAAGCCCAGCCCCGTGGCCATCCAGCCCAACCAGGGCTGGTAGGAAGGACAGCAGCAGGCAGCAGAGGAGGGTTGTGCCCCGGCACTGCATAAAATGCCCACAATGGGAACAGAGAGCGGGTGACACTCCAAAAAGAACCCAGAGCAGCACTGGAGCCCTGCTGGAGTCCTGAGAGCAGCACCATGGAGCAGTACTTCTCAGCGACCCAGGAGATGGAGCAGGAGGTGATGTTCCCCAGCCTGCTCCGAGGGGTCTTCCCGCAGCAGGACGGAGCGGCCCCTGACACAGGCAGCCACACAGACCTCTACGAGCGCTACCAGCTCCTCAAGGCCATCAAGCCCATGGTGGAGAAAGGCCTGACCTCTGTCAACGACCAGAGCCCAGCTGACACTGATACCGATACAGCCTTAGATGAGGGTGCAGACAGCAATCTGGAAGAGCGCCTCTCCCACCACGTCAATGGATTGCAGCAAGTTCTGACAGACCTCACCAAAAACACCAAAGCCCTCACCCGTAGGTACAGCCAGATCCTGGAGCAGATCAGCCTCAGTGAAGATCAGTCCAACTCTTGAGCCTGCACTCCCTGCCTCTGAGGTAAGAGCTTGGGGACACATAGTTCCATGAAGAAGCTGACTGAGGGGTAACATACTTTGTCCTCATGACCCATCAGCTGTGTGGCTTTCCAATGTTTGCATCACACCCCCAAACCCCAGATGTTCTGAGTCTGCACTTCATTGCTTAACAGATACATCCCCCTGGATTTGTCTCTCTCTATTGCCTACTGGTGCAAGCTGTGCCACTGAACAAAGGCCACACTGAGATCTCCATGTTGTTCCAAAATTCCACAGTCTGCAACACAGGCAAGGTCTTGCTGCTGCTGGGAAGACATAAAAGATCCCAGGGGCAAAAGGGCTGGGTGGTTGGAAGCCCCTGAACTCTGGAGTCCAGGGGCTGCCAGGCACTGGGGCTCTGTTTCTTTTTTTCTCTGATGTAAAATACAATAGAGGCATTTTAGGGAGGAATTCAGCACTCTCAGGTCTCCAAATATCTAAATTTGGCATGCAGGTCTTGCTGCTGCTGGGAAGACATAAAAGATCCCAGGGGCAAAAGGGCTGGGTGGTTGGAAGCCCCTGAACTCTGGAGTCCAGGGGCTGCCAGGCACTGGGGCTCTGTTTCTTTTTTTCTCTGATGTAAAATACAATAGAGGCATTTTAGGGAGGAATTCAGCACTCTCAGGTCTCCAAATATCTAAATTTGGCATGCGCAG
>NW_008666417.1:0-20224 GCF_000695815.1 Acanthisitta chloris | reverse complement strand
TACTCTAAAACGCAAACCAATTCCTCATGCTGGTTTCATCCCTGAGACCACATGGGGAGACATCCCCGTGCCTCATCAGAGACAAGGTCCCTGTAGTGGTATGAAAAGCATAGAAAGATGACAGCAACACCAGAGAGACTTAAAAGGGGCTTTACAATGTTACTCCTAGTTTAGGAGGAAACACAGGCAGGAATGAGGACATCCTGACCAAATCATGTGTGCTATCCCCATAGGGTGATCCGCTGTCCACAGCCCAGCAGCGCTTCTCCTGCTCCAAGTCCCACCAAGGAACGTCCTTCATGAGCAGCGCAGAGCTTGGCCATCTTCCTGCTGGGTGCTGCCTGTACCATCCAACTCATCCTGCGGTCGATGCTGCCAGCAATTTTGCTGTTCATTTCACTCCTGTCCCAGGGGGGATTTCTGCGGGGCAGAAATGAGAGTTTTGTGTTACTGCTTTGTAGAAGGCGTCTGTAACTTTAAGGCAATGCTTTTTTTTCTGTATGCCTAAACTCCCTCAAACGGATATCTTTGATAATGTAAATTAAATGCAAAACCTTGCACAGATGTGTCCTGTGTTTTCTACCAGCAGTCACTTCTGTATAGCTACCATCCCCTAGCCCACGAGAGTGAGGGGACCTTGGCCACCAAGGTCAGGCTTCAGTGTAGGAGGGTGAACTGAGTTTCTCCAGCAGGGAGTGGTGACTGAGCTTGCATTGGATGGGTGTTCTCATGACCCTCTGTCTCTCACACCTTGCAAAACTTTGGTGTAAGTAGTGGTCTTTCATGGCTAGGTTTCTTGGCAGTGGGGGGGCTACACAGGTGGCTTGTGTGAGAGGTTGCTAGAAGTTTCCCCATGTCCAGCAGAGCCAATGCCAGTGGCTCCAGAGCAGACCTGCCACTGTGGCAAGGCCGAGCCAATCAGTGGTGGTAATAACACCTCTGTGAGAACATATTTAAAAAGGAAACAAAAGTTATTGTGCAGAACTAATTGCGGCCAGAGAAGAGAGGAGTGAGAAAATATGAGAGGAGCAACTATGCACACACGATGGTCAGTGGAGGAGGAGGGGGAGGAGGTACTCCAGGTGCTGGAGCTGAGAATCCCCTGAAGGCTGTGGTGAAGAACATGGTCAAACAGCTGTGCCCCTGCAGCCCATGGAGGTTAACAGGGTGCAGAGATCCACCTGCAGCCCATGGAAGAGACCCAGGCTGGAGCAGGAGGATTCCTGAAGGAGTCTGTGACCCTGTGGGGAGCTCCTCCTGGGGCAAAGCCCTCTCTGGGTGGATGGGCAGGAGCTGCAAGCCCTTCACAGGCAGGTTGAAGCCTTCAGTACAGGCTGGGTCCCACCTCCAGGTGACTTCTTCCTTCACAGACACACCACCCTTGGGAAGTCCTAGTGAGCTGTGCACTAGAGGGAAGTGTCCTCTTGCCTCTTTAAGACATTTTAAAACAAATTCAGATGTTGAAATACTGATGCATTGGCCGAACAAACACTGGCCCTCCATCAGTTTTCCACTTTTGATTATAAAACTAGAGATCCCTGAGCATCTTTTGGGAGAGGAGGGTTGTGACCATGCCCTGGACTCATACTGGGGGTGACTGGTAGTAAATGAGAGCAACTGCAATCATGCTGGGGGCTCCTGCAATCATAGTGGAAGTGACTGGGAGCAACCTGTGGACCACTGGGATATACTGGGAGAGATTGGGAGTGACTGGGATGATACCGGGACTGACTGAAACCATACTGGAGGTTATTGGCAGCAACTGGGACCATGTAGAGGGCGACTGGGATCCCAGTGGGTGTGACTGAGATCATACTGGGCGAGACTGAAAGTGACAGGGATCATAGTGGGAATGACTGGTAGATACTGGAGCCATGCGGCAGGGACTGGGAACATGCTGGGTGCAACTGGGAGTGACTGGGTCTACAATTTGGGTAACTGGGGGTGACTGGGATAATGGCCAGTTTGCTAGGGCTAACTGGGATCATGTTGGGAGTAACTGGGTTATGCAGGGAGCAGCTGGGGCCATGCTGGAATATAACACAATACAATAACATGTGGAAAGAGACAACATTCTCAGCCTACGTTTACATGAGGAAACTTTAGAATCTTTAATTGAACAGCAGATCAGCCACTGTGATGGAACAAAACTAAAGACAGTAGAATGGGCAGGGATGTTTCTATGAGGTTAACTCCATTCTGAATAACTGCTTATTTGAATGTTACGGTTTTTCTACATGGGCTGAAGCCTTGAAGTTCTCTCTTGCCCAGTAATTTGGGGATTTTCACCACAGAACAGGAAGCAAGACAGACCCAACAATCACATACATTATAATCAAGTATAATCACGTTTGCAAGAGATGTACCTGCTCTAACTTTAATCTCATGGGCTTTTGGGTCACAGTAGGAGAACAGATGTATGACATGGATTGAAATATGCATTTTACATGCTTGACAAGAACCTTTGGGTTGGTGCAGTGTTAATATTATCCAAGCTTCAAAAGCTGCACCTGATCATGTTGCAACCACACCTCTTTTTGCAGCATAACCTCATCCTAAACTTATAAATGTGCTGCATGGTTTTGAGCACTCACATACAACAGACACCAAATATGAGAAACTACTGTTGATTTGCCTAGGGAATGAAAAAAAATTACAAGTCTCCAAGAAAACGAATTAAAAGACTAACAACAGGAAGGACACAGTCTTCTGTCACAGTAAACTATAGGAAAGCAGATGAGCAGAAGCATCCAGCCTTCCTTTTCTGTTACATTCTCACCTATCCTTGTGATGACTCTGGAGTAGGATTTGCATTTTGTATTGTGTCTGGTTGATTTAGACAGTCACTTCTGTCTCCAGAGAAGCCTCTGAATTTGCTCAGCTGAGCTTTAATTAGAGCATTCTGCCCTGTGAGCTCGGCTATCTGTCCCAACAGATCACCACTGTGAAATAACTCCTCAGCTGTGCTATTTTTCCTAGTGTCGACTGGACAGGACAGATTGATTTTCTCATGGGAACTCTCCAAGTCTTCGTCTGCAGGAGGAATGGGTTGCCTTTGAGAGATGAGACAATTTTCCTCAGTTGTGCTCTGTGTTCTCAGGGAGGAAGGTGAGCTCCTCTCCTTGCATGGATCACTTGCAGTGTTTTCAGGACACTGAGAAATGGTTGTAAACACTACAAACAAGAAATAAAGGAACGTTAAGGATAGAGACCTGTGATCCACACTGAGGAGACTAACAGTGACTTTTCACTTCAGGCTACTAATAATCAAGTAGGAACTTGAACTGTAACATCTAGCCTGCAAGAACTCAGCAGGTTTAATATCTCCTATTGCAAACAGTCTTATGTTTAAATGAGTTCATTAGAGACTGAGAGAGAAGTCGGTGAGAAGACAAATTGTTTTGAATTTCTTAGCTGACAGAAAATGCTACTTCTTAGTTCTCCACTTTCCAAAATCCAGTTACCTTCCCTAATATACTTTAAGTCTGCGTTTCAGGTCTGATACTCAATTTAAGAAAATAAAACAAAATAACACAAGACTTTTTGCATAATAATAAACTAGCTATTTACTCAGCCCCTAAAAAGCAGAAGCATTCTGGCCAATGAAATCAGTTAGGTATTTTTTTGTGGTCATCATCAGCAGACAGATAATGCACTACACACACACGACTAAATGACTTACAGCACTGTCAGCTGCTACACATTAAGTTCAAGTTGAATTTTTGTGATCAAAACCAAATTTTTTTTATGCTTTTTATACCAAATAGCCCATTCCTTCCCCAGCTTTAGCTTTTGACTCGAGCAGAGCACAACATTAAAAAAAAATAACACTCAAATGTGTTTTATGAATCATTTAGCATAAAGAAACATTCCATCAGTTTAACACTGGTTGAAAAATTTAGCACCAGTATTAAATGAGTAACAATATATTTATCACGTAGCTAAACTGTAAGCCACACCTGGAGTGCTGTGTCCAGTTCTGAGCTCCTCAGTACAAGAGGGACATGGAGCTCCTGGAGCAGGTCTAGTGGAAGGCAGCAAAGATGATTAAGGGATTGGAGCACCTCACTTATGAGGAAAGGCTAAGGGAGTCGGGACTGTTCAGTCTTGAGAAGAGATGACTGACAGAAGACCTCATCAATGTCTATAAATATTGCAGAGAGGGTGTCAAGAGGATAGAACCAGGCTCTTCTCAGTGGTGCCAAGCAATAGGACACGAGAGAATGGGTAGAAAGTGATGTACGGGAAATTCCACCTGAATATGAGGAAGACCTTTACTGTGCAGGTTACCACACACTGGAACAGATTGCCCAGAGAGGCTGTGGAGGTATTCAAGAAGCATGGAGATGCAATCCTGTGCAATGTGCTCCAGGATGACCCTGCTTGAGCAGAGAGGTTAAACCAGATGACCCACTGTGTCCCTTCCAGCCTTACCCATTCTGTGATTCTGTAATGAAGCCTAGGAAGATAGTTCTATATTCTTGTATCAAATTACACACAACGTTTGACAGTTCTCAATGGGACTAAAACAAGATGTTTCTCTTTGTAGAATGAGACCTTTCGTTCGTTTCCTCCAGATTTATTATGTACCTCCTCACAGCACAGCAGCTGTAGTGGGTTTGCATGGCCAGATTTTTGGTAATGGGGGGCTGTAGAGGGAGCTTCTGTGAGAAGTTGCTAGAAGCTTCTCCATGTCTGGAGGAGCCAATGCCAGCAGCTCCAGGATAGACTGCAGCCAGGCCAAGCCAATCAGTGGTGGCAGTAATGCCTCTGGGATAACATACTTAAGAGGGGGGGAAAAAAGTTATTGGGCAGAGTAATTGCAGCCAAAGAAGAGAGGAATGAGAATATGTGAGAGGACCAACTGTGCAGACACCAAGGTCAGTGGAGGAGGAGGGGGAGGAGGTACTTCAGGCCCTAGAGCTGAGGATTCTCTGCAGGTAGAGCGTGGTGAAGCAGCTGTGCCCCTGAAGCCCACAGAGGTTAACAGGGTGCAGAGATCCACCTGCAGCCCACAGAGGAGACCCACACCAAAGCAGGTGGATTCCTGAAGAGGAGGTTGCGACCCTGTTGGAAGTCCATGCTGGAGCAGACTCTTGGCAAGAGCCTGCAGACTCATGGAGAGAGGAGACACATGCCCAAGCAGAGGTCCTGGCAGGACTTGTGATCCTGTGAGGGACCCATGCTGGAGCTGGCTGTCCCTGAGAGACTGGACTGCACGTGGAGAGTGACCCACACTGCAGCAGTTTGTGGAGAACTGTAGCCTGTGGGAAGGCCTCATGTTGGAGAAATTCATGGAGAGCTGTCTCCTGTGGGAGAGACCCCATGCTGGACCAGGGGAAGGACTCCACTCCCTGAGAGCAGTGGCAGAAAAAACAAGTGATGAGCTGATCATAACCCCCACTCCCCATCTTTCTGCACAGCTGCTGGGGAGGAGGTACAGCTGGGAAGGAGGGAGGGCAGGTGGAATGTTTTTAAGGTATGTTTTATTTTCTCATTATCCTGCTCTGATCTTGTTAGAAATAAAATGACCTAATTTCCCCAAACTGAGTATGTTTTGCCCATGACAGCATTCAGTGAGTGATCTCTCCTAGTCCTTGCCAACTTATGAGCCTTTTGTTGTATTTCCTCTCCCCTGTCCATTGCAGAGGGGAGTGAGAGAGCAGCTTTGGTGGGTGCCAGGATGCAGCCAGCATCAACCCACTACAACAGCCCACAAACAGCTGAACTAGATATAAACTTCCAATTGCCCTGACAACTTCCTAAAAACCAAAAGGACTTTTGGCTAATTTTCTGACTTGAAAAAGGCTTTCAAATCAGCACAGCTGAAAAGGGGAAAAAAGGAGGAGGAAAACCACAAAACTCCACTACTACACCCTACTTCCTGTCAGCAGCCATCAAGCTATCAATGGATGTAATTATCTGCGTCTCAACAATGGGCTTATACAGGGGCCTGGCATGTTCCCTATGGGAACCTGCTCCCAAAGCTTCTAAAAAGTCCTTTGCTGGGAAGACTGGCTCAAAGCAGGAGTACACAGTCTACAGACATCCTGGTTTGTCTGCTGCAGAAGCAGTGAAGTTCCAGGCTCCAGTGATCCTCCATTAAAGGTGGTGGAGGCTGGATTATACCATCAGGAGATGGAAATCTGAAATGATGTGCTGTACATCATTGACAAGGAGCTACAGCAATGACACAGAGGTGATGATCAAAATCGGTACAAAATAACAATGTCAGTCTGGATTGCCACTGACAGGACTGCAGACAGTAGATGGAGAACAGAAAGTCTAAAGGATATCTTGCAACAGGCATAGTACAAAAAGAGATGTTTATCTGGGTGCAGCAGTAGCAGTTTTAGGGCCAATGTGTCTAAGCACACATAATAAAAATTTTGCACAGAAAATACATCTTCAAAGCTAGTGCAACACTGAAACAGTAATACACTATACATACTCATAAGACTATTACAGCCAGAGAGATCTCACCGTTCCGGAGGGAAGACAATTGCTGACTGCTCTTCTGCCGAGGGGGTGACAACAGCACAGCTGGCTGGAAGATGTGAGCTGGTAAGCTTCTACCAGATCCCACATCACCTAAAGCACCTGGCTCTGGGGGAAACATGGAAGGAAGTTCTTCCTGTGGAAATCTGAGCATATTTTCCCTGTTGCCTGCATCAGTCTTGGGCTCAGAATAGGTCAAATCAGGTTTTACTAAAGAAAAAGACAAAGCAGGGAGAAAAGTTAAACAAACAAACCAAAAATAGGAAAACATATTTTCAGTGCAATGGCAATGTAAGCAAAAATCTCAGTAACAACTCAGGTATCTGAAAAGAGACTAGAGTATGTTACACACACACTCCTAACTTCCTTCTGATCCCAGAATACAGAATTATTTCACTCAAGCATATTACAAAATCTTTACTGGCCATAAGAGCAAGATGAGCTCTTACATGTAGCCTCACAATTTCAGGACACTTGTATAAGATCTGTCTGTAGTTCATGCACAAGACTTAGAGATATGTGTCTCATGAAAAATAGGTATTTGAGCTGCATTTGCTGACATTCTCTTGAGAAAAGCAGATTTATGCACTTGTCCTAATGTCCCATATTATAAATTGGATGGCAACAATGGTGGAGTAGAAAACAATTCAAAGCTTTTCCTAGCTCTTTGATGATCTTTTTATGATTTAATTAAGATGAGACACCTCTTCAGTTAAAATAAAAAAGGTTAATCTTCTGTATTTAATTATAACTAGTTTGTATCTATGTTGCCATCTATTTTGAACCTACCAAGGAG
The DNA here is from genome assembly GCF_000695815.1 of Acanthisitta chloris. Classification (NCBI taxonomy): domain Eukaryota; kingdom Metazoa; phylum Chordata; class Aves; order Passeriformes; family Acanthisittidae; genus Acanthisitta; species Acanthisitta chloris. Next base: position 12,930 of record NW_008666417.1, on the reverse strand, counting down.
GCACAAAATGAAAAGCACGAAAGCAAAGTTGTAGCTAGCTGTGAGACCACAGTAATTTTACTATGCTTACATCCATTGCTCCATCAATGCTATCTATGCATTCTCCTTTCACAATTTTGTTCAGGACATTAGCTCCCGAAAGAGAAGTTAGTGGAAAATTAAGCAGAACATATCTGATGCCAAAATGCTAAAGACAAAAAGCACCTTTCATAGGCAGAGTCAGAAGAGGCTGCTTGCATAAAATACTGCTTGTGGGTCACATTAGTGAGAATTTACATGTAAAACCTGTCACATTCAATGTCTCTGGCAAGAAATGAGAAAGATCTTCCTGCTCTGCTTCACTGAACGGAACTGCATTTCTGAAGTATCCCCCCACTCCCCTCTCACCCTCACTTCCTCTCTCCAGGGAAGCCCTGTGTTAGCTTACACATGTTTTCTGTGCCAAAACTAGCTAGCTCAAATATTTCACATCCAGACAGATGCCTTAAGGGTACAAGAGATGTCCTTCTGAAGGAGGAGGAGGGGGAAGAAATAGGTTTGTAACTTTAGGGAGCTTTTCTCTCAGGAAGATACTTTTTCCTGAGAAGAGAAACCAGTAAGGAAAAAAGATTTGAAAATTCCAGCCCTGCAGAAGGCTTGGGGGTTTGGTTGGGTTTTCTAAGTTGTGTGGTTTTGGCTATTTGTTTGTTTGGGGGTGGAGGGGAGTTTGTGTTTTGTGGTTTTTTGAGGGGTTTGTTTTGGGGTGGTTTTTTTCGGTTGGTTGGTTGGTTGGTTAGCTTTTGTTGCTTTTTCTTTGAGGGATGTTTTTCTGACCATTTGCATTTATATTCTGGGGTGTGATTTCTTTTTGTTTGCTTTTACAAAGCCTGGGTCTACCACAAAAAAAAAAAAAAAAGGGGGCCTGGGATGTGGCTTCTTCCTGAGAAGAAATTTCCTCAAGGAAGAAAATATTTAACCACAAAAACATCCACAAAAACAACATTTAACTATGGAATACAAATAGCTCCAAGGAATCTCAGGATTCACAAGGAGTTACTGACCTTGAGAGCAAACCCAATACATTTAAACAACCAATCAGGAAAGACAGCTGGGAGAAAACTCCATGGTGAAAGAAGGTTAAAAGTACAAGGTGAATTATGTTTGGTTAGTTTGGCCATCAATGCTACTGGCCTGGCTTAGCTTAGCCTTTCTCACTCACATGTCATACAAAGTCATAAATACCAAGAAATAGACCTCTGCTTGGTTAGTTTCTGAGCCTCAGCAGCTGCTCTTCTGGTCAGCAGCGACCTCCAGTGTCTTATGCAAGAATCAATCTCATACTGCCAGGCTGCCTCAGCAACACAAAGGTGAGACCCTGATTCCATTGGGTTTGGTTTCCTTAGTTTTCTGTGGCTTTTTTTAGGACGCTCAGAATAAAACTTACTTTGTAAGCCATCTTAATGGGGGAAGACTATTTCCCTCCTTTTGTACTTATGCTCACAGCAGAACCCATGGCATATGAATTTACAGAAGTGCGATTCATGCTCATGCAAGAGGTATTTATGCAAGCAGACACCTATTAAATACCAGATTTTCCACAAGGATAAACCAGCCACAACTCCCACTTCATCCTTCACACATGCATATACACACCTTGGCCATTTGCTGGACCTTTGCTTGCAATTTCAAAATGTTTTGGACTTTGTTCTCTTTCAGGTTCTACCAAATGGAAGCCTTTAAATGCTTGTGTGAGAGACATCAGCTGTTCATTTGTTACTGTCATGTACTGCTGAAGCTTCTTCTAAAGGAGGAATGAAAAAAGAGATATAGAAATTTGTATTCTAGAAATATGAATCAGAAATTACATATCACAAGCAGCTCTGAGAAGAAATGTGGCCTCTTAATACCACTGCATTATTCTGTAGGATTCCATTGAATTATTAGTGTCTCCATGTTTCTCATTTATAAATTATTTGTTTTCCCTTTTCCTAACTCTTGATACCACTTCCTCTCTACAGTTGCTTAACGGCTCCATTCCCAAATGCAGTCATTGATTAAATTTATCTCCACTGTAAACTAAGAAAAAAAACAAAAAAGAAAATGCAGTAGTACAACTAAGTCTACCCTGTTGCTCCAGTAGTGTCAACAGTATAGAAGTGTGAAGGAAGATGTTTCAACTTTTAGATTGATAAAAATAAAGCTCAGTTTCACAGAACTAGCACTTTCTCAGGCTTTGAAGTTAAATAAGCTAAGGATTTTCTAAACATTCCTTACCCACACCTACTATTATAATTCTCAGACTCCTTATTCAATTTTATCTTTTTTTCTGATTGTTAAATCTCTACAACATGAGACAATGCATCTTCACCCATATTTGCAACAGAACTCAGTATTCTAACAGGTCATCCTGAAGGGTAAGGGGCAAGGGGGGCTCAGTACCTGCATAGTAACGTTTTCTTCCCTCAGTAGAAGTACTTCCGCAGTCAGAGCATCAATCAGTTCTCGGTGTTCATTCAACATCTCCTCCTGCTGCTGCCTCAGCACCTCTTTCTCACACAGCTGCATCTCACTCTGAAGAGGGAGAAAAAGTTAGAAACCTACTATAAGTCAGTACAGACTTTGGAAACAGGAATGAGTCAATATGACACTATACTGTAACAGGTCTTTCCACTATTGCTAAATTACTTTCATGACAAAACCCAATTGTCACAGCTTCAGGACTGTCAGAGACCTTACTGTTCGTTACTCCAGAACACTGTAAGGAATCCTATACATCCTTGTTCTTCCACCTTTACAACTTTTACAGTCTGTAACTGCAAGCACTGTCTCTTTGCACAGATACAGTTTAAGTCACTGAATCTTCATGCAGTAACCAAATAATTCCAGGTATGCTGATATTTGTCAGTATCCTATACTACGCGTGCCTGTGCTTTAGTTTCCTTAATTCATTAATGAAGACAAACTTGACTAAATAAAGGAGAAAGTACTTGCTTTTTAATCTTTTCTGTCAGGGAGAGGAAAAGTTCTAGAGGGTTTCAATTATTTTCATTTTTCTTAAAGACAAAAAAGTTTGTGGGTTAAGAAATCTACTTGAGCATGAGGCAAACAACCTTACTGTAAAGAACTTCTTGCCTTGAAAAGATATTATCAGTCTATCATTTTAAGACAGAGCACTGCAGTAGTCAGGTTTCCTGCACGAAAGAGTCCTTTCCACTTCTAACGGGTAAATAAAACACGACTGCCACTTTTTGGAACACTTTAAATAAAAGAGGTTACTAAGTGACATAAACATGTCAGAATTAGCAGCTGGAGCCCTTCCCCAGACAGATGCCTGCATTTACTCAAAGGAATCCCTGAATAAGAGAAATATGTCCCATCTCCAAAACATGAGAGACCCTGAGAAGCAACTGGGGTACTTTTTTTTGCAGCCAGACAAAATGGGAACATGAGCTGCCTATCACATATCATGAATTATTTTCGGCTGGCATTGGGTCCAGAAGTGAAGAACAAAGGATTTAGACAAAACAGCTCTGCAATCACATAAAAATAATTAATGAATATTATTTGGAATGAATCACAGATACTGTCACTGGACACAAAGACAGGCAGACACACCTCCCGTAAGCGTATCAGAGACAAGCCATCCATTTTTTGTTTCACTTCCAGCCAGAGAGAATAGGGGTTTTGCACTGACCAAAGTGAAGCAGGCTAGCTCAGAAAATGAGAAAACCCTACACATGGACCTACCTTCTTAGAAACCAAAGACAGCACAAAATAAGCACTTTTAGCCTAGTAGCAGTGATGAAGACTACTGATGCCTTAGATCATCCGGATGAGCTACTGTATCTGCTCATCCTACCTAGCACTAACCTAGTCTTGGAGGACAAACTTGCAAGCAGGTGTGTCTTACATTTATGCATGGGGAAAACATCAGGGTTAACAGTTGTATACACCCATTACTACCACCAGGTAGGATTTAGGTCTGGTGTACCTTTAAAGAATTATCTTCATTCCAGCCAACTGCCAGGTATAGCTGTAATGACATAAGCTTTAAGACTGCACCAGGACATGTAGCAGCAGAGAGAGAACATAGAAACACAGATTCAGGGAGTATGATGTTTTGCTCTGTGAGTCTGGCAAAGAAATAGCATTCTTAACCAGAACAGGGGTGGGAAAGGAATGATTAATTCTAACATTTGGATGATATTAAAAATAACTCAGAAACCAAGACACGTTTATCTACTTCCCCTTAAGAATTTCATACACTTTTGCAAACATTTCAGAAGCTTCTTTGCCCCTTTTCTCTAGCCTCTTCTGTATTCACTATCTTCTTGTAGGGATTGGTTTTTTTAATCACTTAATAAAAACACTTGTATGAAAGATTCAGGAATTCAAGTTTCTCTTCCTATTTTTTAGACATAATTTTTGAAACTAAATTAAGCAACATCCTTCATTGCAATCCTTCTGCATTCAGTTTTCCTGCAGCAAAACTGGAAAATATTATTTGCTCCCCAGAAGAGAAGGGGAATCTCTCAAAAGCTTTGGAAGGCCTTGAAGATTGGCTATTTAACTAAAATCAGAGGCTTTTTTAATACCCTCTCAAAGTCATTTTCCTGAAATCCATTGCCAGCTACAATGCAGGCATTGGAAGTCTGCTAACTCTCCTGGCTGTACAAGACAGATGGTGGACACGGACACTTGATTTACTCCTAGCACGACAGGGACCAGATTTCAGGAAATACTTGAGACAAGCTGAGCTTCTTCCCAGCACATTGTCAAATTCTAATTAAAGCTCCATGAAAAGCGGAAAAGTCACTTTCTGAACACACACTATCTCCAGCAAATCTGAATACAAGTAACCACATTTTGTAGCTTAAGTGACTTCTTCATACTGCTACTTATGAATTCAGGTAGTAAACTTATGAAAGTTGCAGATAATTCTATGATCAATAATCAACTCCTGGAAGGAGGGAATGATAACACAAGAAGTGATGAAAAATCCAGGAGCAGTTTTGGAGGAAGTCTGTGGCCCAGAAATAACTCATCTCCGTGGAAAACAAATTAAAGAATCTAAATAGGGTTATAATTGCAATCATAACACAAATTTGATGCTATTAAATTGATGTATTCCTAATAAACTGAAAACATTCTATTGGAATTCCAAGAAGATCCTTCCTTATAACTGCAAAAGAACCAACTTTAATTCCCTGCTTTGGTATAACAGTTTTAACAAAGAACAAGCATTATTAACTTCTTTTAAAATATAAGACTTTTTTTGCCAAAGTCCATCTTCTGATGGTAGTTGCATTTCACTCTTGGATTGATTATTTACCATTTGCTTCCAAGACAGGACTAAATTCTTCCATATAGATTAAATACAGAGTAATACAAGGAATAAAAAGAAAGGAAAAATTTTTTTAAAATAAGGTGGGCTCCCCCCAATTATTATACACTCTGAAAAGGAACCAGAATAAGACAGTTCCACATTGCTTAGAGATCTATTACCTTAGCTATGAGATAGGTACTTAGGCATCATATTCTACTGCACCTATTAAGTGTGCAGGAACTGTCACCATCTGGTTTAAAATGTGACACAGGCCAACTGAACCTGCGAGACACTGCTGCATGTAGATAGCTCTGGGTTACAGAAGAAATAAACCACACTTTTTCCTTTTCAAAAAGAAGTTCTACATGGCTTATAGGTGATCTTCTCAATGGAATTCCATAAAGCAAGAATGACATGTAGCAGTGCACTGCTCAACAGCAATTCTAGGCCTTCTCACCTTTTTGAGGCAGCGCATCAAGCGACAGAGGGCATTCACCAGTGACAGTGTAAACCCAGAGAGGCCTTCATGTCTCCCTTTTTTTTGAACCTCACAACCTGTACGTCGCTCATATTCCTCCAATTCATGCTCCACTTCATGTATCATGTGGTTGAGAACATCTAAGCTGGATTTGTTGTCCCTCTGAAGGTCACTGGGGATTAAATTAGTTGAAGAATCATCTCCCCTCTGACTTGCAGAGTCCTGTGTGGCTTGCTTTCTTTTCACTGACAGGGAAGAAAAAAAAAGCGTCATTGGAATTTCAGATTGTATAGAAAGCTTTGCAGTACCAATGAAATTACATTGCTTATTAAAGTAAATCAAAGAAAAGGCCCTCTCTCACCCTGAGCTGAAATGGATCATCAAAGAATGGCCCCAGTCATTCCATTTTTCAGATCACCAAAACCCACATTTTTATGCCATCACATTAGTACCTCTCAAGTGTGACTGGCGCTTTTATCTTAGATAGATGTTTATACTTTTCTCCTTCTCTGTTAAAAACATGGAAACAGTTTGGGTTTCTCATATGCAGCAAGTTGCTTTCTCTCATATTCAGTAAGCAACTCCTATACAACAATCCTTTCATGTTGCAGCTTGTATCTGGTGTCAGTCCCCACATACAAATGTGTAGAATATGGGGACTGAAATGCATCATAGGTCTGTGTAGCACAGAATACAAAGATGCATCAGAAACAGAAAAGCCCTGCACAGGAAAGAAATCCACAACCAGCAAGGTAACTGGTAGCATCAAAGGGCCATATTTATGGTGCTCAGATTCCTATGGACTTGGCTTTGCCAAGGAACACACAGAACACAGAGGAATACACTACACAAGGGGCTGTAGAACATTCATCCTTAGATAAGCTCAAGACTCAAGGCCCAGCCCCCATCAAACTTTGGAGCTACTGCTGTGATGACTTCCAAAGATCCCTTCCAGCCTACACTTTCTTATGACATTAAGGACCTTGCTCAAAGGGAGCTATATTATTTTTAAAAGTACTAAACTCTTTGCTTCGATTTCCCTTTGTTTCCTTGATTTTGGGTTCAGCACTTGTCTCAAAATGTAAGTGAAGTCTTCAGTGTCTTCTTTGTCTTCATTCTGAAGTCTTGACTGGGTTCTCTTGACTACACTGGTAGCATTGAGGGCTGATTTAAACACAAAACAAAACAAAAAATACACGTGTGAAATATTTCAGGCATATTCTTAATAGTCATATGTCACAAAGTAATTTTATTAGAAGAGCTAGCTCCTTAGTCTGGAAATTCATCTGAACCAAATTAGCCCTTCACAGAAAAGGAGTTCCAGTCAGGATCCTGTGAACAGCCTAACAACCCTTGAGAAGCTGCAATTTAGGAAACCCAACCTGAACAATCCAATGATGGAGAAACAGTTGCTGGAGTCAAAGGCATATTTGATTCTGGTGATAAGATGGTTTTCCTCACATTCTTTTCAGCCCACAACTGAGAATTCACCAAGGAATTTTCTTCTCTCAACAACCGAAGTAGCCTACATTCAAAACAAGCACAACAGTGAATTGCAACAGAACAATAGCATGATTCTAGACTGCCTGTCCAGAAAGAGCTTCTGAAATTATCTGTAACTGCTCAGGTGAGTTCTCTGCTCATGTTCACTCCTGCTCTGAATACTACAAGGCCTTTCCCTAGATTTTTGAGATCAGGAAAGGAGAACAAAGGGAAACAGAAAAACTGACTTAACTATACCCACGCAACATTCTTTAAACTCCATCTATTTCCAGTGTTAAGCAGGTGGAAACCTGATGTGTTTGTACTGACCTGTCAGAAACGCTGCTGGATTTAAAATTCGGAGGATTATGGTGTTCATCTTCTGATACTTCCTCTTCATTAAGAGCCTTTTCAGGAGAAAACAAAGAAAACAAAAGGAGCTTTAGAAGAAGTTAGAGATCAATTTTGTGGAATTGTTCCAAGAATAAAACCCAACTTTGGTTTCAGTCTCCACTTCAAAAAAACACAAACCAACTAAACCTCTGCAGAAAAAAAAGCCTAAGCTCACACCTCTTTGTGGAATGTTTTGGGGGACATTAGTACCTAACAAATACTGATACCTACAACTGTCAACATCAGGAGACAATTCACAATGGTTGTGCTCTACTGGGAGACCCCCACTTACTCTGAACAACAGGACCTGGCAAGATTTAAGCTAGGGACAGGTGGAAAATGGTAACTCTCCCCCATCTATTTCACTTTTCTCCACACACAAGATCATGCCAGTGTTTCAAACAGCAACAGCCAGATGGGTTTCATCTTGCCTGGCATGATCTCATTTTATCTTCCTATCTGGAAACATCTTTTCTCTGAATCAGAATGAGACACAAAGTATACTGAAAAAAGTAATCCCTTAAATATGAAGGGGAAAGCAACTCAAGAGGAATTAAGATGTGTGCATTATCATTAGAAATGGCAACAAATATAGAAGACCATTTCTTAAACATGAGTTTCACATCTGCAAAATAATGAAGTCACATAACAGGTAGCCCAGCAAAATCTTAGATAGGGTAGTCTAATCTACCTTTGTGACACATAATTTATTTCTGCCTGAAGGACTTAATGAAACTAGCCTGCTACTACATTAGGGAAATTTGTATAAAAGTCCACAGCCTTTTTGAATACTCTACTGAAATGCACTTGGCAGAAAAGTATGAAAGTAGCAAAAGTCAAAATTGAAGTCCGAGGCTTGATTAGCATGAAATCCTTAACACAAAATTTCTACTGCAATTGCAGAGAAAAGGGAGTCAATCAGGAAACTAAGTGGTGACCTTTGCTTCTAAGTACTTTCACTTGTTCCTGTCTATGCTTGAATGTTCTCAGAGATCTGAAGCAAACTTCTGAAAATTTACAAAAGGAAGAAGAGGTTTTCGATAGCTAATTCACTGCATATTTACAGGACTACCAGGCCATGTTTACTTTATCGCTAGGCGAACATTGTGTGTAATCATTCCTTACCAACAAGAACAATTCTCAGCTTGTACAAGTGCAGAGGCTGAAAGTTACTATGTTTTTAGATTAGTTTTCATAACATATGGCAAGTAGTCACTTGCCATGTGAAACAAAAGGACCTCTGCCACTAAAATTCCTTTTCAGACAGTGACAGCTACTCTGTTAACTAGGCTTAGATTTGTTGCTACAGTTCAATATTCAAAAGCAAATTAAACAATATATTTTCAGTCAGAGTGCTTCAAATTGCCAGTATAACAAGCTTTTTGATCCTCAGATGATAAGCTTCTCCGCCATGACTTCTCAACCTTTGTTGTGTCAACTTTCCTTCCAGACAAGGTCTTCCTTACCAACTTCTTGTCTCACCCTTTCAGCCCCTTTGACTCTGCATTTTCTCTGTTTAACCAAGCAATGGCAGACAAGCATTTCCCTCCCAGAAAGAGAAATGTACACATTTCCATCAAAGGAAAATGCTGGACACAAGGAAGAAAAGGCAAGCTAGCAATGAGAACCCAAAGAATACACATCCTTTACACAACACAGAGTTTAACTACAAACAGTTCCTGTTCAGACACAAAGAGGCCTACAGAATTACAGAGGGCATAGCCAGGCCATGAGGATCAAGACTGCAACTGTACAGATCAGTTAGTATGCTGGCCTATTCCACCCACTGCATGCATGCAGCACACAGGAGAGAGTATGCATAGACAAAATCAAGTTATCCAACAAGAGGAGCAAATGTTGACCTATGTGCAAGAGCAGTTTCCCAATACTGCTGCAAATCATCTGCAGTAGGCTAGAAATGCAGACTTATCTCCCACCTCACACATCAGAGTCAATTTTCTTTTCTCTAAGGAATCAGCATCCAGTTGCCTTTGCTTCTTCCATTTTCTTTTCAGTGCTTTCTCTTGCAGTTCCAGATGTGCCAGTGATTTGTTTTTTGACTTGTGTATTTCATGACGACGCAGCTACGCAAACATAAAAGAAGCCATTTCAAAATCAAGAGACCATCTAAAGCAAAATGTGCAGGGTAATGCTAACAAGCTCCTCTTGATTTTATCATTCGTCCACTGAGTATAATTTATGTTGACTTCACGGTAGCAATGATGGCAGCCTCACAAGCATCCACAAATACAAAATACCATCAGTACCAGACAAATTTAAAGCAGCTCCAAAGGTGAATGGGGAGAGTCTCTCAGTCTCCATCTGCCCTACACCACTGATGCAGCAAGAGTATTCTTAGCTGTAAAACCCAAAGGCTACCACCTTTAACATACGTAAAAAGACACAAAGCATTTTTCTCATTTAACAGTGTTGGTTAGTGAAATGCTAAGGCTTAGACACTAGGCCCAAGCCAGAGCTGACTTACAAATGAATCCTGACCATCTAGTGATTGATACCCTACCCTCTGCACTAGTTGGGTAAACTGCAAAAGTAGGTACAGATTTAGCAAACCTCTTATGCTAGCTGTTTTTAAGGATAAACAAGATGACCTAAAAACTGGTCACTTTTGCATGATCTTGTGCCAAAGAAAATCCAAGGCCATACAACTGTCTGCAAAGTATTTCAGGAAACCCCACCAACTGTGTCCTGGGCTCTGGCCAAGCCCTGGCCTCGGTTGGTCGGAGGGGAATAACGGCCAGATGTTTTCTGCACGAGACCGCAACAAATGCAGGTTATTTTTAGCCTGCTGATTTGGCCTATAAAAGTTGGACCCTCTTGCAGTGACTATGGACACCTCACCTACCAGTGCATGCACTGCACAGGACTTCCCAATTACTGGGAAAGGCTCTCCAAATCCTGAAGCCCTGGCCTCGGTTGGTCGGAGGGGAATAACGGCCAGATGTTTTCTGCACGAGACCGCAACAAATGCAGGTTATTTTTAGCCTGCTGATTTGGCCTATAAAAGTTGGACCCTCTTGCAGTGACTATGGACACCTCACCTACCAGTGCATGCACTGCACAGGACTTCCCAATTACTGGGAAAGGCTCTCCAAATCCTGGCTGCAACCAGGGGCTCCCCAGCAACTGCAGGATGATGATCTCGGTTGGTCGGAGGGGAATAACGGCCAGATGTTTTCTGCACGAGACCGCAACAAATGCAGGTTATTTTTAGCCTGCTGATTTGGCCTATAAAAGTTGGACCCTCTTGCAGTGACTATGGACACCTCACCTACCAGTGCATGCACTGCACAGGACTTCCCAATTACTGGGAAAGGCTCTCCAAATCCTGGCTGCAACCAGGGGCTCCCCAGCAACTGCAGATCTGGATGATGATAAAGTATTGGGGCAATTGGTGATGTATCTTTCTTAATTACTATTCTTTCCTGTAAGTAGTAACGATTAGGTGCATTACCTTGTGTATCTTATTTGCTGTTTGTGCTGCTTGAATTAGGGCTTTGGTATAAGTAATTGCATTATTCTTTTTCCTGTTTCATCTTAATCACCAGTAGTAAAATAAGCCTATTCTTTCCACTGGTGTCTGGGGCATTTCTGTTACCCCCGTCCATTGGCAAAACAGTTAGAGATACCAGAGATATTCTCTCTCTTCCTCTAACAACAACATATATATATAGTTTCAATACAAATTAAAGAAATTAGATGTGTGAGGTGCTTGGTAAAGTCTCTGGAAGACATCAAGCCAAACTTTTCTGGAATTGAGCCTCTCTCTGCTATTGTGACCATCTGTCCTGACTACCCTGCCAACATGTATAGGCAACAATAGTTCATACTGCTTAATCCATCCTGGCAATTAGTTCTACCAAGAAAAAATTAAATGGAATGCATATCTTGCAGTGAGCAGATCATCCAGTATAAATAAAGCATGTTAGATTGTTTAAAATGAAAATTGAGTATTCTCAGATTCTTCAGATTATTGTGACCATCTGTCCTGACTACCCTGCCAACATGTATAGGCAACAATAGTTCATACTGCTTAATCCATCCTGGCAATTAGTTCTACCAAGAAAAAATTAAATGGAATGCATATCTTGCAGTGAGCAGATCATCCAGTATAAATAAAGCATGTTAGATTGTTTAAAATGAAAATTGAGTATTCTCAGATTCTTCAGATAAAAAGAATCATAGAATCATCAAGGTTGGAGAAGACAGATCAAGTCTGTTAGATTGTTTAAAATGAAAATTGAGTATTCTCAGATTCTTCAGATAAAAAGAATCATAGAATCATCAAGGTTGGAGAAGACCTCTAAGATCAAGTCCAACCATTAACCTGCCACTCTGCTGTAACCCCTAACCATATCTTCCAGCACCAGATCTAGAAGCCTCATATTTCCAGGGATAGTAACTCCACCACCTCCCTGGGCAACCTATTCCAGTGCCTGACCACTCTAACAATGAAATTTTTTTTCCTAACATCTAACCCATCTCAGCTTATGACCATTCCCTCTGGTCCTCTCACTGCAGGCATAGCAGAAGAGATTACATCTTTCAGTCCTTCCAGCAGAGAACAAACTTCAACAAATCCACTGACCTCTTATGCACATACATTTTTATGATGGTGTACAGTTTATTGAAATAAAAACTATGGCTTCTGGTTCCCAATGGGAACAGAAAACCAAAAAAAATCAACTGCCAGACCTGGGGATGCTTGGTATCATAAACAAAGAACTAACACAAAAGAGCCAACACGCTGAGAGCCTTAAAAGGGAGATGAAACATTGGCAGAAAATATCCCCATCCACTTATGCCAGGCAACCAGCTAAACGCCCTCGCTAGAGAGCAGGAGTGGCGGTTGCTATCAACTTACGATATCCTCCGGAGTGGCACGGTGCACTGTCAAATCATGGACGGTACTCTGCAAACAGGAACCAGGGAACACATCAGCAGCCCGTAACTGAGGGCAAACTTTTTTTTTTTCTCAAGTTTCGTTTTAAAAAAATCAAAACAATTTCCGAATCAGAGTATCATTAGCCTAACACTGTTCATCGGTGCATTTTTCCACGAAGCATCCCACCCCCAGCGAGGCGGCCGAGCAAAACCGACCCCGCTCTACCCCACCGAGAGCGGGAGGGAACAGGGAAGCCCAGAGGGGCCACGTCCCGCCGGGCACACGGCACGTGTGACCCCAAACCAGCGCTGCGAAGCGAAGGGCCGCGGGGGGATTGGCTCCCACTTACATCCCAGTCGCGCCTGGGCA
>NW_008666416.1:17263-38063 GCF_000695815.1 Acanthisitta chloris | reverse complement strand
GCTGACGGGAGGGTTTCGGGGGAGGCTGCGGGGTCTGCCCCGCGCCCTCAGCGCTTCGGCTGCAAAGCCCCACCTGAACGGGTTCACGTTAGGACACTGCCTGGTGGCAGCGATCGCTCACAGGCTACGACGCGGCGACAATTATTCATTGCTAATCTTTAAAAACAAGGCAAAGCCGCCCGGGACAGTGCTCTGTCTCAGGCAGCAGCAATGAGGTGTCGTGCTGGGGCCCCGCAGGTGTCCCCAAGTGCTTCCCTGAGCCCTCCAGCAGTACCGGCCCCTTCCCTGGATCCCTGACCCGGAGGGACCGTGCGATTTTCACAAGTCTTATAATGCCTATATACAATATATAACTCTTAGCCTGCTGTTGGCACTGGTCTGTCCCTTAGTTGTTAGTTTACAGAGTGTACAGCAGAGAGGTGCCGAGTGACTTCTTGCACCAGCATTTAATTTTTGGTAAAATTGCGGAAGACTTATTTAATGGGATTTTAGTGAGCATTATAGTATTTCTTAGCATGCATAGTTAATACATTTGTCTTCTCTTGGTTACATTCAATGCTCTGCCTTCTCTCCAGATGGAAAAGTAAACTGGCAAACAAGCAGAATCTTCCTTCACAGAGGAAGAGAAGCCAAGGGAATGGCCTGAAAGTTAACAGCCTTATATGTAGAAAACAAAGTGCACAAGCCTTTCTTCCTCACATCAACAACAGCAGGGACAGCGTGCTGTTTCCCCTGTTATAGGATTATCTGCCTTGCTTATCTTAATGTTCCAACCTCAAACTGACAACTCTCATGCTTTACAAAAGTTTTGACTACAGACTGTAGTGCTATACTCTTACCCTACTACACTTGGCAGCTCTGTCTTGAAAATTGTGAAGCATTTCCAAAGTTTTATACTATTGTTGTTGTGCTGATATTTTGCAGAGTCCTTTGCATCAGGATATCCTGACTTGTTGAACAAAGGGGTTAAGAACAAAGAAAACAAACAGATAATGTGCAGTACAGTAGCACAAGCATTAACACATTCATACAATCTGCAGCTATAGTTTTCTAGAAGGGCAAATTTTATTAGTTTTAATTTCATATGGCTATTTGTGATATTTTAGGGTTTTCATAATAGTGCATGTTGTGCAATTAACTCTTTAAAGCAATGCTCCTATCAGAAAGTCAACTGAAGTCCAAAAGGCTTTGAAGACTCTCTTTCTAATGGGCAGTTTAAACCTTACAGCCCAACTACTTCATTTTGGTTTTGAGCTACAAGGAGTTGCACTAACTTTTTCAGCTACTGTTTTTCTCTTTGTTTACCTCTGTGCTTCATGCTTCCCACTGGGGCAAAGAGCAAAGTGCCAGAGCACTGTGAAAGAAAGGCTACCCTTGTGGCATTTCCAGCTTCACTGGATGCAAAAGGTGTTCAAGAAATGACTGGATGTGGCACTTAGTGCTATGGTTTAGTTGACAAGATGGTGTTTGGCCAAAGGTCGGACTCGATGATCTTGAAGGTTTTTTCCAACCTTTATGTTTCTGTGATTCTATGATAAAAGATACCAGACATCTTGGAAGAGAATTCACAGATGCCCAGACCAATTTTTAGATGAATATCTGAATATTTAACTTACTTACCAGCCCACTTGATAGCAGCAATTGCAATCTTCTGAGTTTTCAAAATCTATGCTACTTTTTGTATCGTTGAAACCGTGAAAGGTTTTGTGCCACCTGTAGTTGAGTGACTTGGATATGTCCCTGTCTTATTGTTAGGATCAGGTAGCCAGAATTGAAGGATTAGTTGTTGTATTTGTTTTCACTTACAGTTCTACAGGTGGAAAACAGGAAGCCAGGCAAAGATCAAACTGAAACTGATCTGTTGTTAGTTTCAGTATTTCAAGAAGCTATGTAATAAACCTAACAGACAGTATGTATTTTTTCTTGGAAAATTAGTGTCAAATGAAAACAACTGCTCTGGACAGCCTGAAGTTTCTTTTTCCCCCTTCTGCTTTCTGGCCAGTTTAAGTTGTGAATGAAAGAAAAAAATGTGTAAAAATTGTTGCTTGGCATTAATGGGTATGTCTGTAAATTAATGCACCTTGGTAAACTTCTGTTTCAGAGTTGTACTACAATTTGGTGGTTACTTACGCTTAATTCATCCAAGATTTTGCTGTAACTAACTTTCTTTTTTTGTCTTTTTTTTTTTCAATATAAAAATGGTGCCACGGAAGAGCTGCTCATAGTTCATCCCTGGAACATCTATATTTGATTATGAGGGGGTTTTAGCTTCAAAAATCAGCTGTAGCATCACTCTCAGAGGCTTTGAATTGGCCAAATGCTCAGATTTCACAAGTTTCTGTTTCTCTGACTTCACTTGTGCTGTGGTGATTTACCAAACTGAAGATGTGACCCCAATATCACGCTTTTCATTGCACTTCAGAAAAGCCATCAGAATTAAAACACAACATACTCCTACACAGCAATGTACCCAGTCATTTGCAACCGCATTTTAAACAGTCCTTGAGCAAGCTTGGCTCTCTTAAAACTTCTCTTTTGCATTATCACTTCCAGCCAGACTTGAAGGAAATCATTCAACAGACATACATGGCTTCGTTTTTACTAACTGCATTTCTCTCTGACTCCGAGTCAAAGAAGCTTAAGTGATTACAAGAGAAATATAGATGTATTAACTCTGACTGTCATTCATCCTGAGAAGCAATGCCAAGGAAAAGGCAAATGGAATCATCTGAAAACCTGACAAGGCAGTGCATATTTTCACAGGTAGACATGAGCACTGGAAAAGACTTGAGGAAAGGAATACTGTGGCGGGAGAAAAGGGAAGAGAGTAAGCTGACAGATTAATAGCTGGTGTTTCATAATTGGTGTCTCTTAAAAAGTTTTACTTGTTTGCTTATTCACTCCGAAGTTATGTACTAAGAGCAGCAGCAGCAGAATTGCATGCCAGATGGTAGAGGAAGTGCCTCGTGTATCTTTCCAGTCCACTGAAGCCTGCAGGGTTGTTGTTAACCCACTGCTCTGGTTTTCATTGCAAGTCCCTTTCTTCCTCTTTTTTCTTTTCCTTCCTTCAAAGAAATAGGAGGGAGGGAGAAAGAGATGGAAAAAAAAACAGAAAAAGAAAAGCCATGGTTTTAACTGGCAATAGCACCATCCTTTTGGCTTTGAGCTACCCTGTCCTGTGCCAAATATACTGTCTCCAGCAGTTCTCCCACAACAAATCAGTCCAGACACACAAAAGCTGTAAAAAAAGAATGGTGAAGAAAGATCCTTGATTCTCCCCTACTACTCCCCCATAGCCTTTTCCTTTTGCTTTGCTCCGCAAGCTTCATTCCCCAGCAATGACCTCCTGCCTGCCAGTACTGTAAGCGATACTGGGACCTCCAGCCTGCAGCCTTGCTGACAGCTTCCTCAGAGGAGAGGCGCCTTTGCCTTTCTGTATTAACAGGCCATTGTAAAGCAGAAGTTATATTCTATTATTCCTCCCAATTCTATCTGATAGCTGATGTTTGAAAAAATGGCTCATAAATTATTAGAGTGGCAGATTCATTACTACTGGAAACTTTTTCTGTTCTTTCAGCTAACCCACACCACTGCATTGTGTCACAACTTATTAAGAGCACATTCCCAAAGAGACACCTGAAAAGATTTTATGTAGTCTATTTCTACAGTATCTTAGTAATAAAATAAAAAGAAAAAGACGCTCAGGTTTTTTTAAGTGGCTCACAAACATTAAGAAGTCCAAATGTAGAGACCAGTTTCAAAGACTATCAGATACTGACTTTTAGAAAGTGTAAAATGTGTCTTTAGATGGCTCTTATTAGGGGTATCATCTTAAATCAGTATCTGCTTATGAAAAGTATATCTTGGCCTCTGTCCTAGGGATTATAGAGTCATGAGAGACAATAGACTAGGCCACTGCCTAGGGTCAGAACCAAGAGATGACACCATCACTGGGATCAAGATTTAGAAGGCTTCAGGGATGTGAGTTTAATATAAAAGAGAAGACTGCAAATGGTAGGGCACAGTCCTTACACAGAAAGTTAAAAAAAAATATGTGCTGCACATTTTCAGGGTGTAAAAGGAGCAATAGATAAAACAAGAATGCAAGTGAGTAACTTTTAGAAGGGACAAGGGAACAGAGTGCCTAAGAAGCCTGGAGAATATGACAGAAGAAACCTAAGCAGTCAGAGTTATGCAGAGCTTGCAAGTATTCTTTCTAATGACCTCTTGGAAGGTTTATTTGCTCTAAAAATGTTAGTGTAATTTTATTATTCTTTGTGCCACATTTGTCTCATCCCAGATGTCTATTATTTTTAATTTCATTCTTAGTTATTTTTATCACTGCAATTGCTATATTAAATATGAATAATTTTATATTTATTTGGAGACAGTTGCCATGTCTTTGCTCTAGACTGGACATACTAAATACTCCAAAATCCATCTCAGAACATTTTGCCCAACCCTGAAATTCTTTTAGTATTTTTTTATTACAAATTCTCCACTCACTTTTCTTTGGTGCATAGTCAAGGTACACAATATAAGATTTTTTTTATCTGCTACCAACTCACTCTCAAGAGCAGTGAGATGAATTTCTAAGAGAATTGTAGAATTAATTGTTATTGCCTGAGCTTCACACAGCATCACACCTTGAGAGTCTCACCTACTGGGAAATGTAGAAGACAGGCAGTGGTGTTGTACAAGTTCCTGGTAATCTTTTGGTTGCTTTCATCAGTTAATGAGACTCCTTGAAAAAAGATTCTGGAAATGGAGAAGTGAGGATTGCTGGAGTTCTGTAGGACAAAGAGCCAATTCCCTTTTCATTCTTAGTGCAAGTGAGATAGTAGATTTTTATGATTGACAATTTATACTACTAACTAAGCAAAAATGCTTGCAGTAAAGGAATAAACAGAAGGCCACAACTAATTGGAAACAGTGAGGTTGTGTAATGTTTCCATTGCCTGCTTTGGAGAGTTAAAAGTTCAGCATACAGAGTCTGATGCCTAAAATCTCCCACAGTAAACAGTGAAATTCTAAGTGGCTTTAAAGGAAAAAGCAAATAACAGAGAATAGAATCATCTCACCTTAATACACCTAATCAGAAAATAGTAATGATAAGATGAAAGAGAACTAAGCAGGGAATTGCCAGCACTATATTTAACTGTATTGCACAGTGCATCTGATGGACTCTATTAGTTTATCCCCTCCCTTAATTCTTACACACAAGCAAGATTTACCTGGTCTAAGGTAAAGTCAAGAGATTTAAGAAAAACTCATTGCCATCCCTAAAGCAGCTGTTACTCAGTGATCATTGCAATGGTTTTGCAACAGATGCTTAATAATGGACTAGGCTAATGGAGTGGGAGGTTAAGAACACTGCATCTAATTGAAAATGTTGGTAGAATTCAGGTAGGCAGAAAATAATAACCTATTATTTGAGACAGTGGACGTGCTGGTCATCATCTTTATATAATGACCTTATGAGAGGACTACCTGCTGCATCCTGCAGCATTCCTTTTGCGAACGGGTGAAAAAGACCAAGTAGAAAAAGGGACTAACCAGATGAGAAACACATACCCCTAAAATACATAACTAATATTAAGTAACTGGATAGTCTCGATGAATTCTAAAGGATTGCTGCTGTCTTTAGAGCTGAGCATGTACATACATATTTTCTCAGTTAGGACATAAGTACCTAAAAATTATGGCAGCAGTTTGAAAGATGACAGATGTGCTACATTTGAAGTGTTTCTTCTGTCACCTCTTACCTTAATGAGATGGCATGAGTGGCTGCATAGCCCCTTGTCATATATAGAGAAAACTTGCAACTGTGATTTTGTCTTTTTCTATCTTTTCAAATGATAAAAGTGAGTAGCTAAAAAATCTGCTTTAAGAGATACCTAGTTTAAATTTTTGTAAAAGAAAGCACAGTACAGTGAGAATAAATGGGGCATAAATATAAGGATAAATACAGCAGAATAAAAGGTCTTGCTCCTTCCTTTGTAAATCAGTTATCACAAGATCTGATAACTTAGTTTTTCCTTTTAGCTTTCAAAATAGAGATGAAATATTATTTGACTAGGAAAAGCAGCACTATTTAAAAGAAAATTAAAACATGTTTCTTAACTTGTTAAACTTGTTAGATGTTTGATGGCTGCACTTATTGTAGAGTATGTACTTGTTATTCTTCAGGTTTTGTCTTTTTGACTTTAATAATTAATGGTGAATTTTTATTTTTGTATAGAATTTATCTCTTTGTATAATCCCATTTAGACCCTATAATGAGCATTAAGATGGCATAGGTGCAGACCTCTCCCAAAGTTATTCCTATTTGCAGTGCAAGAGCAGAATAATACAACTGAATTGAAAGTTGCCTGATGCCATTCTGATTGCAGACTTCTTAGTAGCAGTGACTAAATAAGCTTGATATTTTGATCAGGTTGAATACGTAGGCCACTAAATTGTGGTAGAACAAGGACAGATGTGTATTTCAGGTTAAATATCTATGGGACCTGAGTACCATGTCTACACTTCTTCTCATGTTGTAACCACACTTTGTGTGTCTTTATTCTGCCTGCACATCAGCATCCTGATGATGTGCACAGCATTCTGATGATGTGCATATCCCAAAGCTGATGTTATATGTGTCTCACAGAAGTGCTATGGCTTCATCTCCCTCTTTGCATATTGCATGACAGCAGTTTGCTGTGGGGATGGACAGAAGATACAGCTGGGAAGTCATGGGAAAGGTCTAACAATGATGCACAAACATCCTAGTGATAAACTAAGCTCCCTCTGACCTAGTTTCTCATGACTGCAAAATCAGGCCATATTTACTGTACTCAAGCTCTTTGCATTTCTTACAAATGCAACTGTACAGACGTCACTCCACTGGGATGAGCAGCTTTAGAGATCTGCTGTCATCCCTGTCCTGGCATTTTATTACTCTATTATCAAACACCATTGGTAATCATGCAAACATATGCTTGTTCTGTTCTTCACTACGGATTCCTCTTGAAATGTAGTCATGATGACGCTGCAGAAATAAAAAAACTCTGAGTATATAGCTTAAGAGGAAAAGCTCTCTGTAACTGGTTAAAGGCATCCACTAGATCTGCAGATAGAGAGGAGGCTTGTTGGAAAATCTGTTTCTCTCAGATCTCTTTGGGCAGGCTGCTCTCAGTAATGCATTTCCAGCTGTAGTATGTTTTCCAAGATATCCTGACCATATGTAAAACCTTAAATGTTTTCAAGTGTTTCCTAAGATATCTGTGACAATATTTTTTTTCAGTCCAGGCAATCACATATGATTTTGTAGGGCTCTGCACAGCTCTTATGATAGCAGTATTAATTTAGACACACAGTAATTGTAAGGTACATTTAAAAATCCCCAAAATTATAAAAAGCTTAGTATAAAGAGGAAAGTATTCAGGTTATTTCAAAAAGATGGTATATATATACATATATAGAAAAATAAATAAATAAATAAATGTGTGTGTGCGCATATATATATAAAATACTGTACTGTATGCAGATTTTTTCACCAAACCTTAGATTTTTTTCCCCAAATCTCAAAATGTGCACTTTGGTCATGGTATTGACATTCATCAGTAGCAGTGCAATTTCAGAGGTTTTCAGATGGGATTGTCAGGAGAAAATTTCTGTCTCCCTTTTACTACCTGTTCAGTACTAGGGACTACATTTGCTTGTGCTTGACCTATTTTTCTGAGATTTGCAATATCATATGCCAAATCAATTACAAGGCATCACGGGTTATTTAATCTCACAATTTTGAGACTTTTGGGTTACTCTCTTTAGCTTGCCTTCTGCTGACAGAGATCCTCTAAGATAAACAACAAAGCCATTTTCACGTACCTTTGGGTGGGTTGAGAGAGCTAAATGTAAGAGTGGTTTCTTCCACAAATGGTTTCTGCCAGTTGCAGTCTGAAGATACTTAATTCAGAAACCAAGCTCAGATGCTTAGCATGACAGGCACTGTCTTCTTTCTATAAGCATGAGCTTGACCAAGTGTAACCCTTTTATCGAAGTCCATACAGTTTTGATCACACTCAGAGAAGCTGACTGAAAAAGGTTGCTGTGGGTCTCCATTAGGCAAGGAAAGAAAATTTCAGGGCTCAAACGAGCACTGCACTGCCAGGGATAATTGTGCTCCCCAGTTCTGTATTCACTTTCCATACAGCTCTGTTCATGCTCTTGCATGCTTTGAAAAATGGAGATGTTACAGAGTGTTTGTTACTGTGTCCCAAAATCAGAGTTTAAAAAAAATCCAAATAATGGCCTAGTCTATCTTCTTGCTAGTGCTGTCTTGTTTTAATGGAATATTGAGAATATACTAAAGTAAAATGGTTTCCGTTATTTTAATCAGGAACTTCTTATGTGTTTCTATGAAACCTGTTATATAGTTTTTGCTGTTTTTTTAAAAAAAGTGTAGTATCAATGTTCACGTAATACCAGATGAAACTGGTTTCAGCCACCATTAACTTTGGCTTTTCAGAAAGGGAAATAAATCCTCCAGCATTTCCAACTTCAGCTGGAACACTGGCACACAAACAATTTAGTGGGGTTAGCGTGCAAGGAAGTGATGTAACTTTCACCAAATTTTGTGACTGTGTGGAAAAAAAAAGTCAAACATCAATTGGCCTATCACCCTATTAAACCACTAGTTTCCTATGCCAATGAACTGGAAAATGAACTGCATCTCCTTTGCTTATATTTGCCATCTATGTCAGGTGGTTTTTTAACAGCTATATATCAGTTTTCAAACTATGCCATAACATGTGCTTGTGTCAGTCAAATAGGAAATACTTATTGAAGTCTCATTTTTGCATGTTCATAAACTTCCTTTTCTAGTCACACCATAAACAGACATGCATGCTCATCTAAGAGTGCCTGCTGGTTCCTTACTACTTTATTTTAAAAAGCACAGTTCCTTAGTTTAGAATACGGAATACTAGTAACATAATAGAAGTAATATCAACAGTAGCAAGTTGGAAAGCAGCATTTGTTTTATGATAATGTCAGACTTTGCTCTTATTAGAAATTAGAAGTTAAAACCAAATGTCCATCAGGCAGAATTTAAAAATTTGGAGTAAATTACTTCTGAGAAAATACTGTTTTCCTTTTGATGTAGTGAGTATTCTGTTGAGATAACCTCAAATCATTGCATTATAATAGCAGATCCTATAACCTGATATTTGAATAACATTTAACCTGGCATTTGAACAACATTTGAATAAACATGTTAGAATATTTAAGTTCAAATAAATTAACAAAACAATAGTGAAAGAAAATTACCAGAAAAGGTCAGAATGTAATGCTGGTTGTTTCCTTAACAAAATGAGAAACAAGAAGCAGCTTTTCCCTCATAGAAAAAAAATGTAAATATTTGGAGTTTTTTTAGAAAATAATTCTAACACTGGCTTTTCTGAGGCAGTATTACTTCACTGAAAAAAATCAGCTTGCAGTAGCTATCTCATTGAACGTTTTGTATTTGAACGTGTGTGGAAGAAAGAGTGAGCACTGGACCATGTGATGGTAAGAATGAGGAAGCAGAGCTCAGTGGCATGCAGTTGTCTCATATGTGGCACAGAAGAGAGAGGAAGACCTGATAGCATCTCCGTAGCACTCAAATATCTTTGAACTGATAACGGTAAAAACCCAGCCTCAGTGGCTCTGCAGTTAATGTCCTTTCCTGTGGCTGGACATGATGTACTGTGGTAAGAACAACCGGTAGAAATTTTCCTGTCAAGTCAAAGTTAAGGAATGAAGAGATAAACAGGAGAAAATCAAATCATGGAATCACCCAGGTTGGAAAAGACCTCTAAGATCATCGAGTCTAACCCTACCGTGGTTACTAGATCATGGCACTAAGTGCCACATCCATTCTCATCTTGAAACCCTCCAGTCTCCAGTGAATCCACCACCTCCCCGGGCAGCCCATTCCAATGCCATGGTGAAAGAGAATCATAGAATAGTTTGGGTTGGAAGGGACTTTCAAAGGTCATCTAGCTCAAGCCCCTGCAATGAGCATTCAGCTACATGAGATTGCTCAGAGGCCATGAATGTTTCCAGCGACGAGGCATCTGCCACTGCTCTGGGCATATATATGTATAAATACATACTTTCCATGTCTGGTAGATATTTAGTATGGTTAATTACTTTGATAAGAAGAAAAAAAGAGGAGAGGAGAGGAGAGGAGAGGAGAGGAGAGGAGAGGAGAGGGGGAGAGGAGAGGAAAAAGGAAAGAAAGGAAAGGAAAGGAAAGGAAAGGAAAGGAAAGGAAAGGAAAGGAAAGGAAAGGAAAGGAAAGGAAAGGAAAGGAAAGGAAAGGAAAGGAAAGGAAAGGAAAGGAAAGGAAAGGAAAGGAAAGGAAAGGAAAGGAAAGGAAAGGAAAGGAAAGGAAAGGAAAGGAAAGGAAAGGAAAGGAAAGGAAAGGAAAGGAAAGGAAAGGAAAGGAAAGGAAAGGAAAGGAAAGGAAAGGAAAGGAAAGGAAAGGAAAGGAAAGGAAAGGAAAGGAAAGGAAAGGAAAGGAAAGGAAAGGAAAGGAAAGGAAAGGAAAGGAAAGGAAAGGAAAGGAAAGGAAAGGAAAGGAAAGGAAAGGAAAGGAAAGGAAAGGAAAGGAAAGGAAAAGGAAAAGGAAAAGGAAAAGAAGCAGGTATTATTAGTTTTCTAGATAAGATGAAAAATATTAAATTCATAGTTTATGTATTTAAATATTAAAGGCAAATAGAAGGTTTTTTTAACATGTACATCAATTTGAAGTTATTTTTATAATTTCAGTACAGCATAAAGCCAAATATAACTTTCCTAATACCTGTTTTCTTTATAACTAAATGCCAATATACTTCAATGTGCATGTGGGAGTACAAGTCATTTAAATTAGATAATATGCTAACAGATGTCTGTGTGGTTGAAGCCTTATTTTGCTAGATGTTATGCAGACAGGTCCTAATTATAATTTAAAGGTCAGTGTAAGAAACTGAGACTTTCACAACGCCAACTAGTTTACTTAGCATTCTACTCTGAATCACTGTATCACAGAGCCTGTGTCTTCCCTTTGACTCAAAGAGGAGTCGTGGGAAAACAGCTAGATAATTTAACCAGCAAAGTTTCGTGCTGATATTTGGGTAAGCTGATTGTACCCTCAATTACCCTAATGCACAGTGGAGTAGCATTGGACACAGACCAAATGCCCTAAATTGTAACATTTGCTGTTTAACGATTATTTAGTAGAATTCATCACATCGTTGGCACAAATCCAAACAAACAAACTTTCCTTCTCTTTGTTTTGAGGTTCAGAATGTTCCATTGCTTTATAAATAAATAAATACTGAAGTCATCTCTGTGCTCCAGTTTCTGCTGAGATCAGAAGTAGGATGAGAATGGTGCAGAAGGTGCTTCCAGGAAAGAGAATCTCATGAGAAAATTCTGCTCTTAGGTTTTCTGCCTGCATGCCAAGATGCTAAGATGTAATGAAACATTCAGAATTGGATTTTTTTTATTTTTAAATAAAATGGACTCACCAAAGCTTTTGAGGATTGCCTGTTATCTACTAAATATATCAGCAGTAATGCTTGAAAAATGTAAATTTTGCAAATTCAGACTCTGAAGCTTGAGAAAACAGTAATGGTAATGGCTGTACAAATATTTGTAAATTAGCAGAATAAGCAAACCAGTTTTGTTTTCACAATATATATTTTTATTTATGGGGTTTCACTGTACTGATGGCATTCTGTCACTTCCCCTCTCCTTTGTACAGCCTTTATACAGTCCTTACGGGGAAATAAAGGAAAATGAGCTGTGCTTTCATAATGGTCTTACATCTCTACAGATGTCAGCTCAAGAGTATCCAAAAGACCTGCCACACATCCCATATACTCTTAAAAAGTAATGTCCTCTTTCGAGCAGGTACTAATTCAGCTCTCTGGTCTATCACATTGCCTGTGTAATACAAAGCTTTTTCTTTGGCTACATCAAAGCTGCCTAAACTCTGGGATTCCTCCTGCTTCCAGGGTTGGGGATGTGAGACTCAGGCTGGGATGTTTACTTCTCCTTTCTCTCTTGCCCCCTGATTTCTCTGTGAAGAAGTCCAGAGATGTAAGTTGCAAAAGCCCCATGCTGCACTGGATAATGCTGGTTGATAAGGAAACCAGAACTAAATGGCTTGTAGCATCTAACACTTTGTATAGATGTAACTGTTTTCTTCGGCTAATATGGGAATAGTGTTATCTTTTTTTATTCCAAGGAAGAAAGTAATATAAATGTTAGGAATAATGAACTTTTAGCATACTGTAATCAGAGACCTTATACATCTTCTCAAACACTTACATGTATTTTTAAGGATCTGTCTCAAACACAGTTGTACACATAGGTTAACAGTTGAGATCTTACAGGATTTTTCCAGCCTAAACAATTCTGTGATTCTATAATTCTGGACTATCAAGATTTATAGTTATCTCATCACCCTCAGGGTTCAAGGGCAATTGGCAAGACAGTACAAATAACAAATGCATGTTGCAATGTAACACTGTTAGCCAGGGTCAGAAATGGAGGTGTTTTTCTCAGGGAGTCAAGTAGGAGTTCATCATTTTGCAATGTCTGAGTCATGCCAGGTAGCACTGGCAGCCCTGTGTGACCTTGCAAAGTGCTGTCTCCCCAGCTAACTTACAGCCTGAGTGTCTTGGTTTGAAGGACATGTGAGCAGCCTCCCCCTGGGCCAGGGGTGTGCAGGGAGGGAGTACTTGCAACCACCCCTGAAGCTCTCAGCAGGCACAATGTTCAAATGGTGTTAGATATGTCCAACTGTCTTATTGTCCAGGGCAGTTACGGTTGACAAAAAGTGTCTTAATCTGTAATTACTTTTATTATGAATAAGTACTCTAAAGGGGTTTTTTTTTTGTTCAAAATCCCCATATGAACATCTTTCTTTATTATTTGTGTTGTCTTGCCAAGAACACCTGGGCTATAAAGTGAGGGTTCAGTTGTAAACTATCATCATGGTTATAGGCTGAAGTGTGAACAGTACTGAAAAGGGTTGGATATAAACATTATTTTTAACTATGTAACTCTAATATATTATGAGGTAAAATTTAAAATGTGGTGTACAAAGCAATATTTTGGTCAGAAAAGTGGGATAAGGATCAATCCTGGTCAGAACAGGACCAATTCTAAGAATCATCTATCATAGCCACAAGTAACAAAGGCCACAGTTATATCCCTTTTATTGCTTGGGATAAGTCATTTGCCTTAATTTAACACAAGGATGAGTGCTTACCTAATTCATCTTTTATTTCAGCCCCACCACAGCTGACAGATCAATTGCATGGTTGCAGCTGGCAGCCACAGCCCACACTTGCAGCCTGGCCCATGTTGGGCAAAGCTGTGGGCCTGGCTGGAGGCTGAGATGCTCTGGAAGTGAGACATGCTCAGAAATTGCTGTCTGGCCTATCACCAGCACTGTGTGCTGCAGCACTGAAATCAACTGCAACAAACCCTTGCCTTCTCACCCAAATACTGAAAAAGTGCTACTAAGTTAGGAGAGCCAGTTTGTTCTGTATTGTAAGTGAAGGGATGTGCATCTCTGAGAAGAGCTAGCGCATAAATGGTTTTCAACATGAGCGACCCTGTGTGAAGAGCTGTGAAGCAATAAGACAGGGAGGCAGAAATTCCTGTGCATGATTTTTCTACTCCAGCTGTGTGTTGCCTTGGATGGGAAGAAGATCTTCGCATCCCATCCGAAGGTAATGGTGTTGTGTTCCTGAGAAGAGGTAATGTACAGGAATAGACTGCAAAGTTGTAATTCCGAATATCTGTAAGCAGTTTCCATGCATTTCTTTCACATACACTATTTTCCACATTACTGAAAACACTTGTCTTATTTTGCTGCTAAATTTTGCTAAGAACTTACGTAAAACTCCTCCAATCATGCTGCACTAAAAAGCATTTAAATGTATGAAATCTCTTTTCTTTATGAATCAGTAGACTGTAAAACCTAAAAACTGTGGGTTTCTAAGAGGTCTGCTGTCCTGATTCCAGATAATCCAGTTAGAATCATCCAAAATGAATTGATTTTGATTTTCAATACTAATGAATCTGACTAAAAGGGTATCTGTTTAATGTGTTGCATGTTGGCATCATAAGATCATAGCCTGAGGTTTTAAATTGTGATGGAAAAGATATAATAGCGGAGGAGAATTTATCATCATTCCTTAAAGAGCCAAATTTCCTTTTAAAATATGTGGTATCATGTTTCTTGGCCAATTTTTAATTATGTGGTATCATGTTTCTTGACTAATTCCTCCCATGTCATGGAATATTATCTGTTCTCAGAACATGTCCAATTTAGTGATTTTTCTCATGTAAAATGAGATGTAAAATGCTTGCATTTGCTTAGTACTGCAAAATTAGCACTGTATATTTTCTACAAAACATCTATTCCCACTAATGCTTGTGGATGTGGAGTAGGTATGTGTGCAGACAGAGCATGGCAAGCCAACACATCCACTCCCACACATGCACTTGGGGGATATTGAGAACTAAAACCATAAATATCGAGCAATGTGCAACTGCCTCTCTACACCTGTAGCTGAATTACCTATGAGCATTGTTGAAAAATAAAGATTGCACGTGAGTTGTCATCAAGTGTTTTAAAACTCTCTTAATTAATTCTCTCATCAGAACTGGCTGTTTTTAAACATGGCATAAATTGGATGTCTGATTCTTCATACATGTGAGTCCTCTCAAAGTCTTATTACCCTCTCTCATTATTATTCCTCCTCACAGAGGAGGAAGCTCTTGAACTAGTCATCTTTGTGTCCCTTTTAGCTAATCGACAGAAATAGCTCATTTGATTCATATGAGGTATTTACATTGCTACACTGTATTTTGAGAGCTGAAAAGAGATCTCAAAATCCCTGTGTCTTTCTGTTCACTGGCAGGAAGCCTCAGATATAAACATTCTTACTGTGCATGTATAAAGGTACAGAAGAGGTAAGGAGAAAGGGCACTGCTCCCTTGGCCATGCAATGTGCTATCTGTGAAGAGAATTTACCAGTCTTAATACTGTGCAATAAAAATTACTTACTTAGAGCTGAGATCTCTCATTTGTACTCTTCAATCACTTCTTCCGAGACTTTACTATGACTTATTGTCTCCTGCTTTCAAAACTCCTTCTTAAACAGTAACTTAATGGAGTGAGAAAATATAGTAAAAGGCTTCAGAACCAGGAGTTTTTTTTGTTATGAGGTTCCATAATTTCTTTTGTAAATTTATTTAATATGTTGAATCTATGCATAAAACATGACTAAACAAGCCTAGGATCTATACAAATCTTGATATCTGGCTCAGTACCAGTCTCATACAACCTCTTTCCCACTTCACTCATCAAAAACAATCTGGAACTTCAGCCAGGGTTATCTATTTCCATATGCAGCCTATGATGGAAAAAGAGCTCACAAACATTAACAGCTATTCCATAATGATAAGACAACAATATTAAATACCTCTAAGTAACTCCAGTAGATTTTAATTACATTTTTCCCCCATATAAGCCTATGGAACTAAAACAAATCCCATTTAGATAGCCCAAGTTTCAAGGCACAATTAATGACAGAAACAGTAATTACAGGAAAGGCTACCTCAAAGAGCCTGAGTTCCACATCAGTAACAAACTGTTACTGATGAATCAAGAAGATAAGGCTACCTTTACGGAAAAACGGGAAGGGGTCTAAAAACAGATATTCCTGTTAACAATGGGAAAATATCTGGAGAAAAGCCAAAGTCTCATTGCCTTTAGGGAAGAAAGTATTGTAATGTATAGTTGCCTTCCTAGGAATATGAAAAAGCAAATGAGCCAACCCAGAGACTGTTCAAGAAAAAACTCTATCTTTAAAGGTAGCTTATAAGATTTCTAGGATTTGTATACAATAAAGCTTTTGTAATGCTTATGTGGATGGTTTGCGGATATTTATAATGAGAAACACAAAAATGTGTTTTAGCATATGAAAGAGAGCGAGCACAGTAGGGAATCTGAGTTTCTATCACATGATTGAGTAAAGCATCGAAGGAGAAGAGGTGTATCAATTTTCTGGTGCTGGGAGATGAGAGGGAGAAGGCTGCTGGATCTGCAGCTGGCCCGAGCCAGAGGGATTACTTTGTTTGGTATAACTTTCTGAGCTTTCATATGTTTGTTTCCCTGGGGACAGGAGCTGAAACCTGTTGTGATGTGATAGTCCTTGACTTCCTGAAAGCAGCAGATAGCCCACCAGATGACTAATTGCCTCAGCACATTGAGGTGGCCAAGCCAGCTACCTCCTAGAATCTCCTGGGTCAGTCAAAGGGTGATATGATAAAACCTCCCACTACAGTTCCAAGGGAATGATTAAGACTGCAGGGACTCAGCTCTAACACAATTTCCGCAGGGGGATGGACAGCGGAGCAGCCAGAGAGCAGAAGCGGGAATGAGAGTTTGTTGAGGACAGGAGTAGCAGAATGCCTAGGTCTTGTGAGGTTTCCCATCATTCAAGCAGCCCAGGACCAGCCGAAAGTGGAAATTCAAGCACAGTTAAAACGATGGACCCCACATGTACATCAGCTGGAATTTTTATTGCATTGTAGAGTAAAATAAGCCAACATGTAGAAAGAACTTGGTGGTGATGGAAGGTATTCACTACAGCTGTTCTCTGCTGGATGGAGCTAGAACTAGACCTCTGCAGCTGCTGGGCATGTATGTGTTCCTTGCTTTTGTCAACTGATAAGTTCCTGGACTTCTGATTTAGGAGAGTCTAAGTTTTACCCTACCATAGAAGTGAAATGCCAAGAGCACCAGGTCTGTAATTTAACAAGAATCATGGAGCCAGTAAGTCACAGCTTCATTTAAGTAAGACCTGGTTAGGTCACATCTCTTAGAAGTAAATGAATAGGAATGATTAAAGTAGATCAGCAATGAACAATTATCTTTGACCACATATTATCAGCTAGTTGGCCTTGTGCCTCTGAATCTAGGATAATTATGGTTTTGTCCAACAATATCCAATTACATGACGAATAACCTTGGCGTCTAAGGCAGGAACCTCTGATATGCGTCACTTCTTACCTCAAGAAGACTGTTTATCAGAGTTATCAGTGCTGGCTGCTGAAAAATCAGCTTGCTATTGTTAAATTCCCATTCAGAGCACGCTGTCTTCCAAAACATCCGAGCAGACCTGACAGACTGACGGCTGGGAGTACTTTGACATATTCTACCAGAGGGAACTCCTGGGGTGAATAAGCCAACTGCATTCATTGCACTTCCTCCTTTAAAGTGTGTGGTAATGTATCTGGGGAATGCAGGGGAAGTCTCTCCTGTGAGAGATGAAGCAGCAAACGCATATAGGAAATCTTCAGGTCATATTTCTGATTTGCACTGATTTCATTCCAGGTTCTTGTTAATGCCAGTAGTTGCAAAGTACAAGGACAGAAATGTCTTGCACTGGGAAAAAAAGTCTTTTATATGCAGGGATCAATCACTCCCACACAGAAAGTATTGTGGGATTTCTGATTAGGCTTAGATCCTATCAGCAATAAAGACTGAAATGCATTGTTAGAACAACAGGTGTTATCATTAAAATGCTTCCTAAGAATAGATTAGAAGGTAACATGAATGAAGTTTGTACAGTAACATCTTGTAGTGTCTTAGAATAAGGAGAGTCACTATAAAACATAAAAGCAAGGCAGGAATTTCATTACAGAATTATTTGGGATATTAGTAGAAATAGCTATTTAATATATATTATGTATTTATTCAATTAGCTATATAATGCACCAGTTAACCAGGGATTTGCATTTAATATATTTAAATCTGGTTTGAACTTTGGGTTATTGCTTTAGAAGCATCTACTGTTAGAAAAATTATCTTCCCAGCCCTTTGCCAGAAAAAGATAAGCTTTTGACTCATGGCTAATAAAACTTTTATTAATAATTAAAGGATGATATGATGATCAGAAGCAGCCTACAGCTGCTATGCACCAAGAGTATAGATGAGACCTGTCGGTCTCTGTTTCTGACTGAATGTGAATACATGGCATAGGTCATCAAGATGTTACAGACTAGATCCAAAAAAATGTTCCTTAACTGGGATTTAGGAATTCCAAATAGGATTTTGTGCTTAAATCCGAAGATAAGACCCTGAAAACTTCAACTTAAGTTTTATTTGACACTGAAAATGCTTCAACACTGGGCCTGGTGCAAATTTCTTGCTTTGCTTACTTGCTTTTTAACCTTAAAACCCAGACAGTGTCTGAAAGATCTGAGTGTGAGCATGCTCAAAAGCACCTTAGATTGAGACAGAGCTCAGAAGGCACTGCTGTTTCATGTTTCTATGCTATTTGCATCCAGATATGAAGCATTCATCCCCTTGTGCTCAATCCAGTTGGTGTTCTCAGCACATGCCAGGTACAGTTCATCCTGAGTTCTAGTGATGAACATTACAAAATAGGACCAGGAGAAAAAGAGATGCCTTTTCTTTATAAAACAATAAAACTGTGCATGGAATTTATATAGAAGTTTAGCATTTACAAGGGTTATCCATAAACTGGGGGGAAGATTAAAATTCATTGTCTGCCAGGAGTGATGCTTCTTTCATAGCTTGTAGCTGCCAGCAGAACGCCTTGCCTACAGCATTAGGTGTACTGAGGAGGAACAGCCTGTCTACGCAATAAAGAATTCAAGGTTCATTGTGTATGTGTGTGCAAGAGTGAAATGGCTTTGTAGTGTAATGGTTATGACATGCACCTAGGATGAGGGAGACTGAGAATCTTGTCTACGCATCACAGTCTGCTCTTGGATTTTATTACTTGACTTCCATGGGGACTTCTGGTTCAGAGACCAGTGTAGGAAATGCTTCTTCAGTAATGAGGGGTTTTAACTGCAGCAGATTAAGCCTTAATTTTAAAATGTAATATTTTTTTGGCTTTTAGAGTCAGCCTTTTTTTTTACTGAAGATTTTTTTTTCAAATTGAAACTAGCTTTACAGTAGCCCTCTGTGGTTAAACAGTTGGTCAGGTGCTTGTGAGCCAAATCAAATGCAGGACTGAGAGTACTAAAGTGAACAGGGACTGTTTGTCAATAGTTTGTTCATATTCTTTTTCCAATTGGCTGATAAGCTATATCCAGATGCTTTCAAAGTCCCACTGGGACTGCAGAACTGTTTCAATGCTTAATATCTTTAGAAGACTGAACCTGCCAATTCCCTGTTCCAGTGTTGCTACTTTATTTAGTGGATACATATTTGAGTTCCCAATTTGAATTGACATTTGTACTTCTCAGGCACTGTGAGACTCAGACACAAATTGCTGTGATGTTTTGCCTCAGAGAAATTACAAATAACTTGCCTCAAAGTCTTGCATTATACACCAGGCAGCAATTTAGGGTAGCTTTATGAAGACAGGGAAAATACGGACAAAAACTGTTCTACCAAGAAAGATGCATTAATTTTGATGGTCTGGCTTTGGGAAACTTGATTGAAAACAGCTTCTTTGTTTGTTTGTTTTTGTTATAGTCAAAGAATAACTGGCAAGTGTTTGTGCACCAGCACTCATGGGAGAAAGCAGCCTGGAATGAGAGAGCAGGTGTTGCATTGGCCAACTTGAAACAGAAAGAAGATGACTAAAATCCTCCTTCATTCTCATCCCTTGCCCAATTAAATCCAATTTAGAGCAATGTGTTGCTACACATTGTTCCAACAATTAAAGGGGATAAAAACCTGACTTATTTATTTGAAACCTGAAGAAGTCCTGTTTTAGAGTACCATAATACCTGCTCTTACAAAAGAGATGCCACAGGATCAGTGAACATAGGGCATTAAGAGCAGAGTTTTGTATTTTGTTAAACAGACAGCTCCTCCATCAGCAAGACACTCTCACAAGCTATACAATAGCATCAATCTACAGTTCACATAGACACTTTCTACACCAGCTCCATCCCTCCCATTACATCATCCATGTCACTGTGTTAACCCAACTCATCTTACTTTATGTCAGACAAGTTACTACCACAAAGCAGGGTCACTAGAGATCTTACTTGTTAGCTCTAAGTGAATAAGCTCAATAAGGAAACATGGTAGAAACTGGAATTTTGGTTACAAAATATTCTTAGCAAAATGTTTCTGAATTCCACAGGGATTATTTTTTTATATTTGTCAGAGCAATTTAGTGCTCATTTTCTTTCACAAACAAAATTTCAGTTTCCATCTGGAAATAATGGATTCACAGATGCCATAGGAATTCCTCAGGTGAGCCTTAACATGTCTGTCTATTTATCCCATTTTGTTCTGTGACTGAGGTTACTCAG
This sequence comes from Acanthisitta chloris, assembly GCF_000695815.1. Taxonomy (NCBI): domain Eukaryota; kingdom Metazoa; phylum Chordata; class Aves; order Passeriformes; family Acanthisittidae; genus Acanthisitta; species Acanthisitta chloris. Next base: position 17,720 of record NW_008666416.1, on the reverse strand, counting down.
CTAAGCTGAGCCTGCTGTGAGGTGTCACTAGGGACTCCTGTCATATGCTAGAGTAACTCAGTGAGAGACATAGTGAGGCACATCCCACGTAAAAGTCTGAAGCATACAGACCTTCAATGACCCTGCCTGTAAAATGCTGCTGCAGCTTTTCTGAATCTAAAGCTCGTTACCAGCCAAAGGATTTCCACTAAAAATTACTGAATTTGAGTCTCAAGTTTTCGCCTTTTACAGAAATGTAATTACGGGATCTAATTACAGGAAGACAATTTTTCATAGAATCATAGAATTTAAGGGTCGGAATGGACCTTACAGATCTAGTCCCAACCCCTCCTGCCATGGGCAGGGACATCTCACTAGACCAGGTTGCTCAAGGCTTCACCTAGCCTGGCCTTGAACACTGCTAGCGGCAGGGCGGCTACCACGTCCCTGGGCAACCTGTGCCAGTGTCTCACCACCC
>NW_008666416.1:1536-17208 GCF_000695815.1 Acanthisitta chloris | reverse complement strand
CCCGTTACCCCTTGCCCTGTCATTGCAGTTCCTGACAAAGAGTCTCTCTCCAGCTCCCTTGTAGCCCTTTCAGATATCGAAAAGTTGCTATGAGGTCTCCACGCAGTCTCCTCTTTTCCAGGCTGAACAGCCCCAACTTCCTCAGCCTGTCCTCATAGGGGAGATGCTCCAGTCCTCTTATCAACTTTGTGGCCTCCTCTGGACTTGCTCCAACAGTTCCTTGTCCTTCTTATGTTGAGGACACCAGAACTGCATGCAGTATTACTAATTTTCAAGAAACTCTTCCTCCAGATGGCTTAGGTGCAAACGTGTTATCAAAGGCAGGTGAGCCTTTGAGTAGAAGAGAAATGGTCATAGTGGCAGGAGAAATAAGGAGAGGAGCTGAATGATGGGCCCTGCCTATGTGAACCTGTACTTTTGGTGTAGCTCCTACCCAGGTAGTTAAAGATGCCCATAATATGAGATCCTGCATCACATCTTGTTACTCTTGAGGCAGCTTCAGCAAGAATATAAAAAACAGATGGATAAAGGTGCTAGTAGTTTAGTAACTCCTGCAGATGATCTTTCCATTTCGAGGAAGAAGCTTTCTGGCAGGACAGTGTTAGAGGGATTTATGCTGTTTTGCAGAGTGAGGGCTTGAGGCTGCACAGCTGCCAGCCTAAAACCTTTCTAGATTTACTACTGGAAATTCACTTAAGCATCAGCAACACCCTCCCCCATCAAAGATTAAGAACAAAAAACGACAAGTAGGAAATGTTCATGGTAAAGAGAAAAATTGTGGTGCTTCTGATTAAAATCAAAATCAAACTCTCTCCCATCCCATTCTAGGATTTCAGAAAGCTTTCCAGCACACATCTGCCTCCAGTTTCCTCTTTGTTTATTCAGTCATCAATTATCAAGAGACTTTTTGTTTTGTCTCAAAGAGCTGCACAATTTCAAGCAACTGTGGTATCTAAGATGGTTCTGTCTAAACCAAACACAGATTCCTTCATGGCAAAAAGAAACTGGATTGGATTAAAATTAAAGTATCCAAAATCAACAGAATTTTCTCTCTAAGCTGTTCTGAGGGTTATTATAATGCAATTTTCCCCTGTGAAACAAGTAATACATGGACTTCAAAAGCCCTGAGTGTTGTTCTCAAACAACAGAAAATAAATGAGATTTGACATAATGATTTATGATGCTTCCATTCCTTCTAAGAAAAGTGAAATATGTTAATAATTAAAGTCACATAAATTTGGATTCTTCTGGCTCCTAAAATATTGTGACATGCACTTGCCTAAAGAGCCCTCTAGGACAAATGTACGACAGCACTTGCACTTGTGCCTTGGATGTGGTAACTCCCTGGACACATTACTACCTCTGATTAAACCACTGGATTAATGTCTGTGGTTACACTCTCTGCTGATAGCTAGAAATTACAATGGAGAATCTGCCATTCATCTTCACTTTCCAACAGAGCTCTGTCAGTGACTACTATTGTTGCTACATCATGTAGCTACTAGCTGGGGACTTGAATAATTTACACCACTCCTTAGCTTGCTTTCACATCCTCACAAGTCCTTCCATAGGAGCAGTCCCATGGCAATTTTAATTGAATATTCACAGAATGGCTGGGTGTATTGGCAACTCTGTTCCAGGTTTCCAAAGCACAGCCAAATAATACGTCTAACAGTGATTTTGTTTTATGGCAGATCGTGACCCAAGTTTGTAAATATAAAACTCTGGAAATGAACAGGTAAAGAAATTTAGTTCTATTAGAAAATCTTCACAGGGCAGTTAGAGCTGAGGGAAGTAAAATTTATGTCTTTTTCTTAGACAAACAACGACCTGTCTCTTGACAAATGCCTGTCTCAGTGATCAAAGTGCCAGAGCACATTCTGTGACTTGACAGAGTACCCAGTCACATACCTTAACTATAAATTTGTCTTCCTACTTTTGTATAGACCTGAGATACAGCTCATGGAGTGAAAATGCACAGGCTTCTATTTAAGAGGACGTTCACAACTTCATACAGTATTTAATAACAAAAGCAATAATAAGACAAAAGTACATTTATCTGTATGGGCTATCTTTACATACTGTTATCTAACTGTCTGAGAGACACTGAAAATAACTGCCTCTTCTGTCAGCATGGTAATATGATTCTAGCCCACTAGTCTTTGCTTTCTTCTAAACGATGTCTACTAATAAAGTGTATGATGCCAGTATTTCTGAGTTCCTTTCATTAGTACTCTCTGTTATAAACCCAAAAGATATCTCAATAATAATTTGCCCTGTATACACATAAATAAAATGTGAGGCTCTCATTATTGTATGTCAGTAAACAAAGCTGTGGAATATGAATAATTCCTTTGGATTATGTGTTAAATTTTATTTGCTCTGTATTAATCTATAAACTCAGTGTGAAATCCTGATCTAGAGTTAAAAACCACTTTACCATAAGTTTCAAAGAAAAGACAGATTTCTCATTGGCCTAAATCACATTTGCCATTTCCCATAAACCTGTCCTGAGAGTATAAGACAAGCACCTGATAAAGTTTTAGGTTGCCTGCACAAACTGATGATATGTGTACTAGAAGTAGGCAAAAAATACCCAGAAAAACACATTTACAACCTCATAAATTACAGCTTAGATACATTCTATGCAGCCTCAGTTAAACCTTAACTGAGCTGAATGGTCCTGAAGATAATTTGTGGATACAGAAATCTGCATGTTAGAGCAACTGTTGGGTTGAATTAAACAGCCATAGCAGAGGCCCCATGTCTGCACTGTATATGCTTTGAAGGATTTGATTTGGATTACTTCTAATCTATTTCCATGGATTAAATGTCTAGTAGCAGCTAGATTGCACTAGAGATACTCCCAGAGCACATGACTTGCTCTCTTTCATGTGAAAGTAGTCCAGTTTGTCTATTCTGAGACTGCTTCATAATGCAAACCAAAGTTTGCAGTAACTTGGGATAGAACCTCAAAAAAACATACTCCTGAGATGACCTAAAAACTAATGTATACATACTCTTAACAAGAAGATGCTATAGAATACCCTTCTTAAAAATTTTACTCTGGATTGATATGGATATTTACAATGTTCTGAAAATCAAAACCGTATTTCACATATGAATGGCAGAATTTAGTTTTCATATCTAAACATTTCATGATACAGTTGAATTTTCTACCCACAGGACAGTGTGCTGGACCCCTTAAGCATTTGAAAAATCATTTGTCATGCTTTCAATTTACTTTATTCAATTCAAATTCAGGAGCTATTCAGATGTCAGAAAGGGTCCTGCAGCTATGTCACAGGGAGAGAGATGAGACATTAAGACTTCACAAATGCAATGAGGATAAGAATTCAGCTAATAAAAACAATTTGCTGTCTACTTTTCTACAATATGCTGAAAACTTAGAACTTGCTCTTATGTTAAAAAAAATATATTACAGATGAGGTTGATTAGCCTAATTTTCTATTATCCCTTTATTTTAAGGTTTAGAGCTTTGAACACCGTGAAAAACCAATGTCTGTACTCCAGGAGTAAGATTAGTCCTCTTTAACTGGTCACATCCACACTTCAGTTTCCTGAGTAGTCAACAGGGAGAAATAGGCACTCTCTGACAAGGATTCCTCAGATCAGTTTTAGACACCTATTTGGCAATGAGCTGAGCCTGAAGGAAGGCATCTCTGTCTCATTCTCTTCAGCTACAAAAAGGAAGCTCAGATGATGGCTGTAGACTTTGAAATTAAAGGTTTTTTACAAATATTTGCAGACATTGTGTTAGATTAATTGCATCCCAACTGTCTTCAGCATTATTTCATCTGCAGAGTGAGAGGAATGTCCTACAAGGGAATTCCAGTAGGAGCACTCTCTGAACTGTTCTGTAAGAAATACATTAATCTCTTGACATAGCTATCTGTGATTCAGAAATTCCATTTCTTGCTGCTAAATCGAATTTCCTTCATTTACTACAAATATTCACAGTCACACTCCATGACTTCATAAGCCCAGAGCCTCAAGTATTTGGATCAGATCAGGACTTGAACGTGCACAGTGCTAGACACTGTGACCAGCCCTGGCACAGGAACATATTTCAGCCTACGCATTTTTTGGCTCCAGCGAGAATATGTAAATAAACGCTTAAGTACTTTGATGATCGAGGGATGATCTAAGAGACCAACTTAATGCTTTAGGAAGTATGAGATGTATAAGAAAACAACACATTATCATTAGAAATGATAATTATATAAAACTCAAAAAAAAAAAAAGAAAAAAGAAGCTAAAGCCATCAAAGAAAGATAGTTACTCAGCTAACAAGGTCAAGCTAGCAGGTTTTTCATTTGATAGTTTTCTTTTTTATACTGAAAGTAAAAAAGTATCCTATTCATACTATACTCCCGATTTTCAGTAAGAATGGTAAAATTATTGACAACATATCAGAACAGCAATTTTTAGCTCCAGAATTCAATGAGACATCTTTTATAATACAGAGCAGACAATAATATAGGAAAACGCATTCTTAACCTGAGAAGTTTATGAACATTTATAGCCAAGAACTGAGTGCTTGAAAGCACAGGAATTCCATGACTTTCTCAGACATAAATCACTCTTACTAAGGGTAGCTACACAGTAATCTATAGGAAATTGCAGAGACTGTGAAATTGCAAGGTATTGCCAAGCAATAATTAAGGAAACAAAGATTAATTCCTAGAGATGAACTCAAAAAACAAATTATAAATTTGAACCATTTAAATCTACGTTTGGCAGGTTTACATCTGGAGATTTCATTATACTTCTGCTGTCCCATGAAAGTATGGCTGCTGTAAAACTGTGAATAAGTGTTTGCGTCTCTGATTTGGTCCCATTACTAGATCTAGCAATTGTTCCATTCCCCCTTTCCATTTTTTGAGAGAACGTTATTACAGCAGTATGGTTAGTCATAGCAATCTTCTGTACAGCAAGTACTTTGGGTGAAGACATCCCACTCATAACAGTGTGGACAAAGAAGATGAGAAACTACGTGAATGCAGTCCGTGTCTGGGCACGAGGTTAGGCACGAGGAAAAATCAAACTGTGAGGAAGCAGAGTGAATAGGCACTTATCATCTATTTTCCAACAGGGGATCAGCAACAACTCATGTGACAAATACCATGAAATAAGATATGAGATCATCTTCACTAAATCAATCGAGCAACTGTTTCTCTGCTTATCTAAGAAGTGCCCAGTTAAAAAAAGAAAGGAAATGTCTGTGAAACAGAACTTAGGATTCTTCCTGTCTTACATGTGTGTGCTTCCCCATATGGGGGGCAAGTCATAGGCCTATTTGTTATCCCCCTTGAGCCATACCCAGCATTTGTCCTTGTGCAGGGTCAACAGGTGAAACACAGCACACCTAATCCCAACCTGTGTTGACTTTATTTTGGTGGGAAAGAAATAAGTGGGTGCTGTGGCTTTTAACTATTTTTGGGTGATGAAAGCTCAGGATTCAAATTTTAAACATTACATAAATGGGCAGCAGAATGCAATCCTTCTGTCTGCAGCATTCTTTGGACAAAAAGGGAGATACTTCTTGGCTTTGCAGTGCACTAGTACTTGCTAGTATTTGTAGCCATGCTTTGAGTGCAATGGCTGGATAGGACTTACAAACTTGTGGATTTTTTCTAAATGTGACATGAAGTGAGATTCTTAGCCAAGCCAAAAGGCCTTTTTGATAGAAAGAGAAGTTGAAGAGTTAGGGGTTTGGGATATTTTCAGGTGGTGGACTGGAGGGACTTTTTAATCATCTCTTGAGCTTTTGTATCTCAGCTGGATCTCATGGTCCCAATGAATGGCTTTTGCAGGTGTGGACAGCAGAGTAGTTCTCCTTTCTAGTGAAAGCTATGATGCTGTGTTTACATTACATAGATGGTGCCAAATCCTCATTACTGCATTCCCTACAAGTGCCCTGACACCCTCATTTCTTTCCTGCACGAATCTCACACATAGGATAAAACTATGTATAGTTCAAGTTAATGTTTATGGGCTAGAAAATTAAGAACCAGAAAATACCTTTAGAAAAGTGTTTTATATGCCTGCTCAAAATGCCAAGGCCAGTTTTTGTCTCCTTCAGCACTCTTCCAAAAGGTAGAATACTGCAAGACAAGTGGTTTCAGTCTGACCTGATTTGCAGGACAGGATAAACAGGTGGTCACTGTCACTCAACTACCAGGCTATATAATTACCTAAAATAGTAATTAGATCAAAATTACTGGAATAATAAGATGCTATTAGATAATTGCTCTTTAAAATATACAAAGGGCATCAGAATAATCTTTTTTTTTTTTAATAGTGTCTTACCTGAATTAATCAGAGAGTTGTGAAATTAGAAGCTGGCTTTGATATTTGTGTTCTTTATGGGTTTAGGCACAAATCTTATCATAGTAAAGACAAAGAGTTCCTACTTGTTTAGCCTGAAACCATAACACAGTGATGAAGTGGCACAATGATGGCATGTATACACTATAAAGTCCTTGACAAAGGAGTTGCTGTTGTGGCCTCGTGCCCACTGGTTTGCCATTTTCTGTCTCCAAGCTACACTCCAATGTAGGCAGCCTGGCATCTTAGCCTTCCTGATAAAGCTTAGGGCAAAGTACCAAGTCTCTAGCCTGCTCTTTACCACTATGGTGAACAAATAATGAGTGTTCTCGGAGGAAATAGGTGAGGTTTAGAAAGTATTGCATTTCAGGAAGAGACAGTCAACTGGGGGAGAACGTCTTAAGTGTAGTGAAGGAGCAATAAGCCTCTATTTCAATGGTTGTAAGGACACAGAGAATCTACTTTTAAAGATTCATTTACAAGCATAGTTGCAATATTGGGAGTTAAGCCTTGTTTTTAAATTGTGCTAATATACTAGAATAATATTTTAGAGAAACAAGGAAAAAGTATTGAAATTATTTAAAAATCTCTACCTTTTGTGTATTCAGCTGGGTTGAAGAACTACAGTTCCACAAGTCCTATCTACACAATCCTGTTCTCAGGAACAAATGATTGGTAAAGAGACTTTCACTGGCAGTTAGAGTATGAGATATAAGTGAAAAGCTTATAGCATTGACTTATATGTTTAGATTTGAATTTATCTACATTAACAGGATATCAGAAAGAAACAGGGTTTTATCTTCCTGTATGCATTCACACCATTGCTTTATAAAGGCAAAAAACCTGCTTCTCTTCATCCTGTGTTGCAAGCTGCTCATGGAATAGAAGCCTATCATTTTGTAGCAGACATCCTAAGCCTCCCCCTTCCTACTGCTATAAAGTTCTGAGCAATCCTGATGGGCAGTGTAACGATGAGCGTAGATTTCTTGCTAGTCACTGTAGATTTTAGGTCTTTTCCTTGTGAGCATATTGCTTAATTTTACAAAAATTAATTCATGTGTTTATTTTAATCTCATTTGCACATAAGTCTGCATAAGGTCAAGTGCACGTGTAAGTCTTTGAATGACTGGGATATAAATAGTCTGTATATTTGGCTACTTAGAACACCACTGCTCATGCATGCCTATCAGTTTCAGTAGAAGTTTTGTGTGTGCAAGAGATATAGGATCACATTTCACATGATGTCAGTGAGGACTCCACAAAGCTCTGCAAAACTGCAATGCTTGACCAGTGCAGAACCATTTGACTAGATGCCTCGTTTCTTTTTCTCCCAATCTGCAGGGCAAATTGACCCATTTAATTATTCATCAACGTTTTTCCCCCCATTAAGTTAGAATCATAGAATTTTAGGGGTTGGAATGGACCTTACTGTCCCAGCTGCCATGGGCAGGGACACCTCCCCACTATACCAGGTTGCTCAAGGCCTCATCCAGCCTGGTCTTGAACACTGCCAGGGTTGGGGCAGCCACCACTTCCCTGGGCAACCTGTGCCAGTGTCTCACCACCCTCACAGGAAAAGTCTTTTTTCTAATATTCAACCTAAACTTCCCCTCCTTCAGTTGGAACCTGTTACCCCTTGTCCTATCACTGCAGTTCCTAGTAAAGTTATACAGTTATTTACCTGATTAGGTTTCTCAAAGTTAATTTTCATAGATTTTTTTTTTTTTCTGCCAGTGAAGGTGAGTTCAGTGGTTATGTAAGGCAGAGACCAGCCAGAGCCTTGCCAGTACCCCACAGTCCTGGCTTTCAACATAGCTGTTATTTCAGTAATGTGTCTCTCTCTCTTAAGCTGTGGCTGCCAACTCTGTTCAAATGTGTAGTGGTTTTCTGCTGTGGGCTAAGAGCCACCAAGACTGAAGCTGGGTCCATGAAACTAATTTCATGGCTAAATGCCGATTCCTTTAACTGTAACACTTCATAGGTAATGAATGATGGAAGTATGCCACAAAGCAACTTTTTTTGGGGGGATGAGGGAGGTAGGCACCTCTCTGTGCTGGAATATGAAAAAGTCTGTTGCCCCAAAACAACAAAGTTATGTTCTAGTAGTTTGGGGGCTAAAAAAAATTGTCCTCCCCACATTTTTTTTTTCTTAATAGTGGCTTTTTTTCTTGGATTAATTTTAAATGCCTATTTGTGATGGAACTACTTTTATTCCAAACAAGGATTCATCTGTCTGCTTTTGCAAGGATTAAGTCTACACCAAAAAGGAAACAAAACTCAGCTGCATTATTCCTGTCTGCGTGGAATTTACAATGACGAAAAGAAAGCACCTCAGCCTTTTGCCATGGGGTGTCTGGAAGGCTTGTGTTTTCATCTTCCTAACTAGCTCCTTAAGGAGGACAATTCACATTTCTCCTGGAAAAAAATCTGCAGACAGCAGAGTTGGCCAGCAAGATATGTGACCTCTTCAAAGCCTACCCAGCATTTCAGTAAGGAGTAAAAACCAAATCAGGTGGTGAAAGACTGGTTGCTGGAGTAACAAACTATATAATTTGCATTTATCATCCATCCCCCTTACTTCACTGTCATCAGTAAGGCTGAACAGATTAACACTGATGGGATCATTTAATTTTCTATGTGTTATGATGAGTGCAGTGGCCTATTTTCTATATAGCAAATATAAAGATAACAATAACTATTCTGTAATATCTGCTATTTATTTATATACTGAAGTTCTCTTCTAGTTGGCAGTCCTTTTTCCTTCTGTGCTAATCCTAGAGCCTGACATGGGAACTTATTTTTTCCAGGATAAATTCTTAAAACTCAGTGCTCTGCCATGTAAAGGTGACTGAGTTAGCTTTGGATGAGCCAGTTAAGATGTGAGAACCGGTTAAGTTGCCTTAACTTTGGACTCTTCTGAGCTAGTATGCAATTCTTCCCAGTAGAGTTAATTAGCTTCGGCATCCAACCAGCAATTTCCACAGCAAACTAACCCAATTATCTCTGTGTGATATGACATTGTGTCATGTCTGAGCCCAGAATATGTCTGTCTGTATATGGGGAAAATTAAGCACAGGTTGTGCCACTGAAAATGGCAGTGAGTGCTCTAGGGAGAGGGATAGCTCCCTTCTGTAATAGCCTTTCATAATATGAATCTCTGGACTAATAACCACACAGTGAGTACATTGCTATATGCTCAATTTTGGGGCTAACTATCATTTTTAAAGTCAAAATCACAATAACTAAAGAGTACGAGGAGCCCAGGGTTCTAACTTCCAGAAGGTAGCATAAAGCAAAAGCTTTCTGACAATCCATTCAGCATTGTCTAGCAATTTTGGCATGGCCAAGTGCCCTTGCTATCTTGCTAACAGATCCAATTTAAGCAGAATGGTTCAGATTTTCTTTCTGGCCCTGGAAGTGCTGATGAGGTACCAGTATCTCCAGAGAGACTTGGAGATTCAAGGGAAACCTCTGCTAACACACTTTTATCAACAGTGTAATATTTTTATTATCTGCATTACTATAGTACTTCAGCTTCTCACTGTGCTTATAAATTTATTCTTTTTGTTCCTAAGAAGTCCATTTTTCAAAGAGGAATGGATGTGCAGGGTTTAAAGTCTTACCCAATGCCATGCTCAAGAAAGCTGTCATAGATTTAGGATCTGAACACTATTCTTCAAAAGGCTTAAGGGGACCACTGACTGACATTCTTCTGTGATGGTTATAAAAGTTGTGTTGCTTTAACTAGGATAATATATTGTCCTGGTTTTGGCTAGAATAGAGTTAGTTTTATTCTTAGTAGCTGATAGAGCTGATACAGTGCTATGCTTTTAATTTAGTATGAGAATAATGTTGATAACACACTGTAAATAAACTGGAGTGGGTGTGTGGATGTGGGTGTGTGGAGAGGTGTGTGTGTGTTGGCTGGGACCTGTCGCTCACTACTTGGGAATGGGTTGGATGTTGGTCAGCAGGTTGTATTGTGCATCACTTGTTTCTCTTGGGGTTTATTCCTCTCTTTCTTTTTTAATTACAATTATTATTATTACTGTTATTATTCTAGTATTTTATTTTGTTTCAGTTATTCAACTGTTGTCTCAACCTACAAGTTTTACTTTCTTCTGGTTCTCCTCCCACTGTGGGGGGAGTGAGCTGTGTGGTACTTAGCTGCCAGCTGGGCCTAAATCACGACACATATAGAAGTGTAAAGAAACAAGCACAATATGAAAAGTAAGAGGGAGAATATATTTTTCTGTAAGGACTTTAGAACAGATAATTACACTAATACAAAGCGTATCCTGGGCAGAGCACATAGTTACTCTCTATTGTATCCTCAGGAAGCACTGCAAAGTGACCATTTAATTTTGTTGTTCAAGTTATTTTTCACACTTGAATTATAAATATCCATCACTCTGATGCTGAAAGATGAGGCATTAAATTGATTCTTTGCTGTTAACCACAGCTTGAGTGATATCTAGTCAGTGCATTGAAAAGTTACAAACTTTCACTGCAGGCATTGTAAGCATTTAGGCATTTCTTTATCTATTATTTACTATTTTCTAGCAGGAAGATCTGAATAGAATAAGATTTTTACTTCAAACCTCTCTTACTCAACCTTTATAGAAAAAGAACCTCATCCACATAATTCATGTTACCTTAGGAAATGTGGACTCACAGTGGCAAGCCTGGCATTACTCCTAAAAAACTTGAAATTTGAAGCTAGCTCAGAAGCAGTAGTATAACCCAGATACAGACATTTGCTGACAAAACCAGCTGCTACCATTTTAAAGTACAGGTTGATAATGTACAGTTTCAAGTATGGACTGATCTTCCATCAAAAATCCCAAAAGAAATACAGTCAGTGCTCCAAGTTCCTGTGTTTCTTTTATTACTAGAGTAATTATTCTTTTGCAGTTGCTGGGACTTGCCCTCTAGATTTCTGTCAGCACTGTGTCACTGTTACACTAGATGACAGCATGACTGTTTCAGCATATTTCAAAGACAGTCAAGAAAAACGTCCCTCTCTGGGGGAATGTTGTGCTTTGCTCACTAGTTACGCCCACAGATGTTAATAACGTCAGCTTTGCGCTGGTCAGTGACAAACTGTGTTTCATTCTCTTGGAAATTCAATTCCCTTTTAAAATCTGAGACTGGACACTGCATGACACATTCGATATAAAGTCTCAGACCTTTCAGGCTGTACAATTTCTGGTTCCTGCTCTTCTCTGCAGGGTTCAGTATGAAAGGAAAGGGACCAGAATGGACACCCTCTGGCTTTATAGCACTACCAGAACCACACATATTCCTGTGATAAATTGGCATTGGAGTTTGTCTCCAGTAGTCACCCTCAGAGCAACCATAGTTTCTACTATGTTACTACTAGTTTCTACTTCCCATACCTCTTACAGAGCCAGTTCTGGAATATCCAACTTGCACTTAGAAGAATTTCAGCTCTGTACATGACTTGGAATATCTTGGGGTGAAATGTAAAATTCTATGATATGTATGGCACTACAGTCCTTAATTTGTCAGAGAAACTGAAGAATAATAATAGCAGGTGGAATGTTTTTTTAAAATACAAGAGATGTAACCTCTGAGAGTCAGTTACACCTATGGCATGTCCTCTTGGAGTCATTTTTACATTCCTAGCAGTTTCCTTACGCAGCACAACGTAAGTTCTTATTCTTGTACATGCATATGCTACAAGACATAGGTAAGAATATATGTAATGGAAACAAGATCTTGTTCTTCTCACTGCTCCTAAAAAATCATTTGCATTAAGGAGGATGTCAAACTCCCAATTTTGGACTGATTTGTAATAAAAATGCCAAACCAAATGATGAACCAACCCGTGCAGAAGGTTATTCTTCTGTTCTCCTCTCTCCCATCCCCCATTCCTCCCCTTCCCCTGCAATGCATAATAACATTTGCATGGCTATAACTTCCTTAGAAGTAGAGTATTAGGAACTCGATTGTATTTACACTGTAGATTATAATCGGCATGATAAAGGATCACAAGTGTATCTTTTCTGTCAGCTTGTTCCATTAAGAACTTCTAACCATGGATCATTGATGTAACAGATCATTATGGCCCATTGTGTCAGTTCATCTGTTGGGATCTGTGCACTATAAGCATGACAGATTTCCTCTGCAGCAATTACAGTCTATTGTGACAATAGGATTTAATGAATACAAACAACAAACCACATAATCTGTTATTACAGAACACAGCTATGCACCCAGATGGGAATTAAGTTCCTAGAGATTGCCAGTTGCCGTTTTTAAAATTTTGACTATTTCAGTCTTCATATTATTAAACACAATGCTCTAATTTACAGCATACATTTATTTCATCCCTGGCAGGTCAAAGGTCTTCAGAATTTAGAGCCTAATCCTGCAAGTGTTCCATGATTTCATTTTTTCTGAGTAAACATTATCTTTTAGGTTTTTAAACACTCCCTGTTTTTCACTGTGATACTGGCTGTGCTGCTAATGTTTCAGTACTAGCATTGTAGATGAAACAAGCAACCACAATAAAACTGGTCACATAAATGAATGAAACATTGCAGAACATTCCTGTTTTGTTTCCAAATAATAGACACTTCTACTTAATATTAATTTTTACAGAGCTACACGTGTGCAAACCTGTAAAATCACAGTGATTGGAATTTTCCCGATTGATGCAGCTGAAGGTCTGATCTAGAGACTTTTGATACATACTTGTGAAATTAATACTCTCTTTCCGGGTTCCGGGCTTTAGTACCTTAGAGGTTACAATTATAGTGTTGGTACAGCTGTATTTTCATCTATGCACACAGACACTACTGGAACATATATACACTTTGTTTAAATAATTGGAAGTTTACCATAAAGAACATATTAATGAGGACTATATGTGGATGAGCTACGTAAGTGCCACTGTGAATTATCAAGGTGATTATCATGCACTTTTGAGAAGAAAACCCCAATTAAACATATTTCCACACACTTGTATAAAAAAGGGAAAAGACTCTTACCCTTACCTAGCATGCGAACACATTTGGCATTCTGGTCAGGACTATCAAATGAGATTTCTCCGCACCTCTGGAGGGAAGAGAAAAAGCATACATTTACTTAAACACTCTGTGATATTATCACTGTCCTTGTCCTTTGATACCTCTGTTTATGTTTTGGAACTAGAGATGTTCAAAGACATTCACAAAATGAAAAGATTTTCACAGGCCCAAAGTTTGAGAAAGAGTGGACATTGCTAATGTGCAAGGATGGGTCAGCACTGTATTCCAGCGTGTTCGCCAAGAAAAACTCAGGTTAACATCTATTGCCTTTGTATCTATGTCTTATGCTACTGCCTGATCCATGTTATTGTTAGTTACTATCAAACTCAGTTTTACAGGAGGCCTAATTTACCACTGGTAGACATTACAACCCTCTTTGGTATGCTGATTTAGTGGTCACACGGTCACACCCAAAGCAGGATCTGTGAAATGATCCATCCAAACCCAAAACAAATGGCTCTGCTGATCCAGCAATTTGCATTTGTGTAAAATGAACTTATTTTAAAAAAATAATAAAAATCCATAACGCTTAAATATTTATGAAGGAAAGACATAGTTTCACAGAATTTGCATTCTCCACAATACCTATGAATAAAATTGAGTTTTGTAAAGTGCAAATAATTGATGTCTGTTTGCAAAAATGTTTTGGTAAAGAAAAAAATATTCGTATTACAGATATGTTCTCAAGACTGACATCTGTCTCTATCATCAAGGATGATTCCCTCCCTGTACAAACCCAGTGAAGGAACACCATTAGAATTATGATCAGAACACAGAAGGGTTGTGTTGTTTGCAAAGACAAGACACCATTTCTAAGTTTATGCAGACAGGTCTGTCAGTTTAGCTGCCAGGAGAAACAGAATTGGTGTGGCTGCTGAGTCTGATCCAGCTCTGATTAAAGTCAGCCAGTGTACACATCCCACTCACTTCAGTAGTGGTTCCTTGAGGAACCACTAAAAAGATTCAGTTTTATATCACTACACTCACAGTTCATGACAGCAGCTTAAGGATAGCCTCGTATTTTATAGGTAAAAGTGGTCTATACTTCCTTATCTACAGATTTATGGTTTTGTTATCTATGACCAAAGGGGAATAAATACAGTGATTAGAGTTTGGAAAGATTACTGAGAGGTATACATTTCCCTTCCTCTTCCTTTCTCTCTTTTTCATGCACTTTCCTTTTTCAGTTTTTCCCTTTTCAGGACCTACAGTGAAGTTGTTAGTAGTGGTTTTTTTTAATTATGATTGTTTATTACTATTATTGATAATAAAAGTGATATTTGCAGCACATATTAAAGCCTACAAAGAATCAGGTAAGTAAAAATCTCCAGAGCTTCAAAGAAGATGAAACAGTAACAGTTTCATAAATGAACAACACATTTGGAACTCACTCTTTTTAAAAAAGCCTTCACCTCCTTCACTCCAAAATAAACACAAATAAACAAACAAAAGTCCCACACAGAGTCTTTTCATGTATCAGTACATCTAAAGAGAGCAAACAGTTGCCTTATTAACCTTCCTAGGTGGGAGCACATACTAATGAAAGATTGCAAAAGAAAAACACGTGGCATATCAAAGTTAATTTTGTGAATGCTCTTATACCAGCTCCCTGTCAGAAGAAATAGAAATCTGCTATTTATTCTTCTAGGAAGAATGTTAGGATAGGGACATCTTTTCACAGAAATCTCCCAGCTGCTTCTTCACTGCCACAGCATACTTGGACAACTATGGATGTAAGAAAGCACATCAAAACCCACTGCCTGCCTCGCCCATGAATTTATACTGCTCTGTGAAAAACCTTTGTTTACTTTGAATTCAGTCCCTCAGAGGTATTGTATGTTCCAGACATATTTACATTTCAGGCTGGCAAACAGTGTCTTACAATATCTAACAATACTCATCAGTCCTAGCGTTATGAAATTGGGAAAATGGCTAATGTTCCCCAGAGTCTGCTAATATCCCACAGGATCCATTGTGATGATGGATGAACTTTGAAAACTCTGCAATTAGGATTCAGATAACTGTATACAAGTTCGTAGCCTTATCTGAATTCCCTACAACCCACAGAACTCGTTGAAAATCATGTTACAACAATCAGCCTAGGAGATTTTTCACCACTACCACTGCAGCTGGAAATACCAGGAGAAAAAGCTTCTGCAGCAATTTTATTTCTGTTGCCAGTAAAAACTCATAGGTACACATCAATGGGATGAAAACCAAGCTGGTACCACACTGCTTACAACATCTGAAAGAGACCTAGTTGGAT
>NW_008666416.1:0-1482 GCF_000695815.1 Acanthisitta chloris | reverse complement strand
CTCCAAAAAATAGAATTGTTTGAGCATTTTTGCTGTTAGCAAATGTTTTCTATGAACAAGAAGTACGGAATGACTTCAAAATTTGATCATTAGGGTTAAACTGAAACTTTGCCACCAGAGTTCCTGCCAGGGCTGGATAAGCTTCTTCTGTCCTTTTCCTGGCCTGGCTTACTTCCTTTTCTGGTTTGGGTTTGTTCTGCCTGCTTTTACATCAGGGCTGGTCCTGAGAGATGTGGCCTAGAGTCTCTCCAGACTCAATCTATTTCCAAACTAGTCTTAAAGTAGCTGCTCATTCTCTCCTGAAAATTTCTAATTTTGCCATAGAGTCAATAGTGGATCCATCAGAGAGCAGGAATAGGAATTTGACATTATATGCTGGTTATTCTACTTTTTAATTTCAACCAGTCAGAAAGCAGTGAGAGGAGAAAGAATATCCCCAGACACATCTGCTGTACATAGGCAGACCTATTGCACACGTGTGGACTGCCACACACATCTGCTGGAGAAGTTGAGAGAGAACTATGACATCTCCTTTAAAAACTGGCTGAACAGCCTCTGCAAACTGCTGCTTAGAAGCAGCAGTAGCTCTATTCATAGGAGTCAGGTCTGGAAGAAGATACCAGTTTTCTGTTCCCATTTTAGAGAACCACAGGTATCAATGGGGAGCTGTAATGACCAAACGTAATCAATGAACTCGCACGGGAGAGCTGCCTCTGAACTTCATTTCTTGAAATCTATGAGGAAGGTGGATTCATAGTTCTGACCTATATTTAAAGCTCATTAAGGGTCCAAGATTTCACTTTTTCAAAGTCTGATAAATCATATAATTGGATCTAAATGATCCCTGAGATTGGGATACTTTCAATCTCAGTTTGAGCTTCATAGCTAGGACTAGTACTGGTAGGACTAGGTCTGCTGTATGCAATCCTGGATGTTGGACTGATGAGTTTACAGGGTCAGCCCTGCTGAAAATAATACCACTGGTGTTCAATTCCTCTGAAGTGTGAGAGCCTTTATTGCTGGAAATCGTAGAACACTGCTGTGTTTTTGAAGTGGTCAGTTTTAACAAAGTGAGTAAATATAAGTGGAATTCATCCCTCTGAGTCTTAATTATACCCTCATATTCTGAATAACTGAACTCTGGACTAGTCACGTTTTTTTCTCTTTCTGGAGAAAAGGAAAGCATAGCTACTTCCAGTTAATAATGTTTTCAGTAATAGAGATGTATTTCCACGTAGAATTGTAGCTTGCAATTCATCACACGTGAGGTTTTTTAATATTTACATATTATCTACTCTCAGCTCCTTGTTTTGAGATCAGATGCATGCCATGATGATGTTGCAATGATGTTACACAAGCTGAAATGTAGTAAACTAGAATGGGACATAAGTCCCCTATGGAAAAGAGACTGAATCATGGAGCACCTGAAGACAGAGGTTAAAAAATACCAACTAAATAAGGGAAGGGAAGGGAAGGGAAGGG
>NW_008666415.1:0-5393 GCF_000695815.1 Acanthisitta chloris | reverse complement strand
ATATATATATATCACATGCTCATATTTTCTAGCTTTGCCTACTAGGTAAAGTTATGAGGTAAAGTTCTGTAAACTGGTATGTCTGTCAGTGATACTGATGAGATATACCTTAAAATGACAAACTGTGAGTGCTGCACTGTTTTTATATGTAGGTTTTTGAGGTAGTGACAAGCACAGAGGAGCCCCAGGTAAATGCAGCTTTGGAACATGCTCTTGTTATACTATGTCCTCCCCAAACTCAATATTTAGTACAACATGCTCTCAAATGGTAGTTCATATAGCACAGTTTCAGTTACATACACAGATCTTCCTGTTCAGCTACTTTTGTATAAATTTTGGTTTTCATGTATGCATTCATCCTCTTGAAGTGATGAAGATTTCAATTTGAGACACCCATAGAAATGACTTTACAGTATTTGTAAATATTTCCAAACTGTTGGGGAACAGGTAAAGAAACCCCAACAAGTCAAGTAGAAAAAGAAAGGTTATTATTTGGTAATCCAAGGTACTGTAGATAAAGCTAATGCTGGTGTATTTCAGTTATTTAGGCTCTGAGAACTCAAATGATGGTGAAACTGTTACATGTCAAATACACAATCCAATTAGTCTAGCTTTTTAGGAATGCAGGCAAAATCTACTCTGCTGATTATATTTAAACACAAGGCAAACCTCCAAAGGACAGTTGGGTGGGAAAGGGTGGGGTGTGTGCCTGTCATTTCTTTCACAATTGGTGGAAAGAAACAGGTGATTCTTTGGAGTAATTTAGCACATATTAATAAAGAAACCTAAAGCTGGCCAGATAAACTATACCCCAAAAGTTCTTCTCTCCCTTGATTACAAGAGAGCCTAGGATGACTAGCTCAAATGCAATTGTTTACATGACTGATGTCTACAATCTGCTGAGAGGAATTTTACCCCCAAAAAATCACTATGGAACTTCATCACTTTTGCATACCTGAGAGTGTAAAAAATTTGAAACTTTTATGAAGGTTTCAAATGAGATCTGAATTTGTTAATGTAGAGATTAATCTCACATGTAAAGTAACCTATTCAGAGAAAGAACAAAGTGTTTTCCAGTTTTAATTTTAAAAAGCAATGTGAGGAAGTACATTTCCAGTTGTTTTGAAAGTAATGCTTTAAAATATATGGAGTGTAATCATGTTCTCTATGCAGCTCAGATAAAGTGGAAGTATTAGCTTTGTTTTATATGCACAGTTAACACTGCAGTGTTAAATTTAGCTGAAATAATTTGTCCAAATATGTATTTTTCTAAAATTCCTTTCTAAATTACCACTTTGTCCACATAATGAATAAGGACTGTTTGGTTAATTTTCATAAACACCATTTTCATGCCTTAAAACTTAATAAAGTCTTTAAAATTATTTCTACAATTTGAAAATTATTTATATTCTTTTTATATTCTGGAGAGATCCAACATTCTAATGCTCATTAGAGCTAAATTATTCCATTTTTATATGTATATACTGTCTTCTAGTAAACCAGTAAGGTCATATTTGTTTATTTATTTTCTTAAACTTTAAACATAAGGCTTTTGGAGCATTCTAAACATGCAGAATAACCCTTTGATTATCAGGAAGGAAAAAGGTACATCTGCAGTATTGAATGGCATACCTCCCCAGTTTCTTTCTGAGCCCTCATGTCCTTATCATTTACACTATGTAAGCATTAACTCATTTATGGTCTTTTTTTTTTCCTTTCCTGGACAAAAGCCCCCAAACAAATCCAGTTTCTTCTACAACAAAGCCAGATATAGCTTTGGAGATAGTTCACTCTACTGGCAGTTCTGATGTTTTTTAGATGTAACACTATATAGCTCTTAGCAGAAACCTTTGTAGTCTGATTGTGCATATATGCAAATGCATATCCACACCAGAGGTTTGATAAAACAAATCTGTACAAAGCACAAGCACTGCTGGTTATTCATTATCACAACACTAAAAAAAAATTGACAACATTCAGTTGTTTTATGTTGGAAAATGTAAAAATTGACTTTCGTTCTGTAAAGGGTTTGATAACTTTTTCCTATGCTCCCTTTTTATGTTTACCTTGAGCTGCTGTATGCCTGTCCCTGTGGTGCTGGAAAGAGCCAGCGAAGTCCCTGTGGAGGACAACACACACCCACTCTGGTGTTTACATTTCCTTCTGGTGTGTTGCAGTGCTTGTTGCTCACACGTGCACTGTCTACACTTGGTACAAGAGGGAGGTGAGGCTGGCGAAGTTTTTACCAAGGCATCTAAAGGTTTGAAAGGGATGGATCCCACTATCCACAGGAAAAACCACCCCCTGGCTCACTGCAGAGTCTGTCGGGATGGGACTACAACCCTTCCACCCTCTGTGTCAGTCTCTGAAGCTACTCTGTGCTTCCAGGTATTTCCATATATCTCTGTTTATGACCATGTTGGTGCCATGAAAGGTTTGGTCTTTTCTCAAAACTGTTTAATACCACTAATAGTGTTTGAATAAAATTCAGCAAGGACTTCATACAAGTCCTGCACCTGGAAAGGAATAACCTCTTGCACCAGTATAGGCTGGGGGCCGACCTTCTGGAAGGCTGGACAGTGGAGGTGGAACTGTGGGTCCTGGTGGACAACAGGCTGTGCAGGAGCCAGCAGTGAGCCCTTGTGGCCAAGAAGGCCAGTGGCATCCTGAGCTGCATTAGGAAGAGCATTGCCAGCAGACCAAGGGAAGTGATCCTGCCCCTCTGCTTAGTCCTAGTGAGGCCATATCTGGAGTGCTGTGTCCAGCTCTGGGCTCTTCAGTAGAAGAGAGACATGGAACTTCCAGAAGGGATCCAGTGCAGGGTGGCAAAGATGATTAAGGGACTGGAGCATCTCTCTTACAAGGAAAGACTGAGAGAGTTGGGACTGTTTAGCCTTCAGGAGACAACTGAGAAGGCATATAATCAATGTATATAAGTATCTGAAGGGAGAGTGCTAGGGTGATGGAGCCAGATGGAGCAATATGACAAGAGGCAACAGGCAGAGACTGATGCACAGGAAGTTCCACCTGAATATGAGAAGAACTGCAGGTGACTGGGCACTAAAACAGGCTGCCAAGAGATGTTACAAATCTCCTTCTCCAGAGATATTCAAAAGCTGTGTGGATGCAATCCTGAGTAATATGCTCTAGGGGACACTGATTGAGCAAGGGGGTTGGACTAGGTGACCTGCAATGGTCCCTTCCAACCTGAACCATTCTGCGATTCCGTGAAAATCTGCATGCATTCTGTTGTGCTTCACTGCAGGCTGTAGAACAGTATTAAGGTCATTAGGGTGAAGAAAAATGTCATTGAGACATACTCCTTTTTTTTCTATTACTCCTTTGTCTTCAAAGAGGATTGAGAATTGGCATCACATCCATGGGTAAGGAATTCCCTTGGGCCATTCTCAGGTCTTAGAAGTGTGTTAGTACTTGTTTCTTGCTTGGTTATCTTACATTTTGAAAGAGGAGCTTGTGTAGATAGCATCTACTTCCTAAGGAAAACTTGGTATTCATGGTCTTCCATGGGTGAGGTTAACAAACTGAGCACTCCTGACAGAAGCCAGCTGAGGGCTCAGAGCACAGAAATGATGTAGAATGCAAAACATTATTTAGTGTGAGATCCAGTGTAGGATAAGTTAATTTTTACTTCCAGTCATTCCAATTGACACAGAGACACTAATCCTAAAAATAATTTCAGCAGCTATTTTGTTGAAGAAGCAAATATTCTAAGCTATGTTAGGTCACTTACATAAATGAGCTTTTTGAAGAATAAGGAGAGAAAAAAGATACTGAGTTGTAGATTTAATTCCAAGATATTTTTTTATAAAGACCTTGAAATATATGTTTAGTCCATGACTGTTGAACCATAAAGAGTTATCTTTTCAGATCACATCTCACACTTTAGGATCCTACAAAAAAAGAACACTTTTATTCTTGGGTAAAATGCAGGAAACCTAGGATGCTCTTTTAATGTATTGAAATGTATTGATTACTTATAAATCAGTAAAATACTAAAAACACCCTACTTTCTTAACTGTCACTGTTAAACACTGTTTGCAAAAATGTAAGGACATCAGCTGCTTACCCCTTCCTTCCTTGCTAAATACTTCAGTTGGGTATTCCTTATTGTAGGTGCTGACAGTAATGCTTCAAATTTCTACTTCTGAGTAAAGGTAGTGTTGCTCCTTTGTGATACTGAAGTAAAACGTCTCTGTTGTCTAGATTCAGATTTATCATTTGATTACTCCTAGTATCTATCCAGAAATCTACATCTTGCAACCAGGAGGCAAAACATAACACAACAACACCTGCTTCACAGAATTTTTATCTTTTAACAGCACACGATGTCTAAGGCAAAGCAAATGTATTTTTAATACTGAGATCTAAAGTGCCTTCAAAATCCTAACCACACCTATTGAGCCAAGAGATTCAAAATGGGTCAACTAATTTATTTCACAAGTAGTTGCAGGACAGAGATGTCTATAAGCCAGTAAGTCTGGTATTAACATATTGTGGTTTAACCAAGTGGTGTAAACCAGGGCATAAGGTTTGTCCCAAAGGAGTTTTCTTCCATCACAGGAACAAATGAATGCTTAATCTCACTCACCCAGCTATAAAGGCATTTATAAATTCTGGGGCATACAGCAGTAATGTGCAAAAATAATAAACCATGTGTGGTATTGTACACTTTGTACAACAAACCCACAAAATCTCATTGGTAAATTGCACTACGTTTTTGTCCATTTCTGTATATTCTTAATCTCTGTAGAGAGACAGAACTATCAAACCTGCCAAACATACAACATGAAGTCACTAAATAATGGTTAGAAGAGGCTTCTGGAGATCATGGAGTCCCATCTCATACATGAAAGACAGTTACCCACTCCCAGGTCAGCTTTGATGTCTGAAATGCTCTAAGGACAGAGTCCCTGATGTCGCTGCCAACTCCTAGTCTTTAACAACCCTCCTAACTTTTTTCCTCCAATGTCCAAACTGAACTTCCCCAGCTTACATGTGTAGCATTTTTTTGCACTGTTTTACATCATCTGGCAATTCATAGTGGCCCTTCAAGTAGCTAGAAGCAATCACTTAAGCGTCTCATCCTCCTTTTCCCAGGACCACCAAAGCCCTGTCCCCCTCTTTTTGTAGGACACATTTCAGGCCCTGACTAGCTCAGTCACTCATTACTGGACCAGTTTCTCCCGTAACGGGGGGGCCCAACACTAACATCTGCCAGTGTCAGGGAGAGGGGAACAGTAATCCTCCTCACTCCCTTGGCCATCCCTCCCCTCTCGGCCGGCGCTGGCCACGGGCTCTGCCCCGTGCGCTCCTGAGGACAGACCCGGCCGTGTGGGCCGGAGCAGCAGCGCCGAGTGCGATGGGCGCAGACC
>NW_008666414.1:410-16889 GCF_000695815.1 Acanthisitta chloris | reverse complement strand
AGGAGCGGCGAGCAGGGCGGACGGGCGGTCTGCCCCGCCGCGCACTCAGTCGGAGCTGAGTCGTTCTCTGTGTTCGCTCCTCGCCTGCAGCGCGAAGTTGTCGCTTTCCGCTCGCTGCGCTGTGCTTGGCGTTCGGCGCCCTCACGGAGCTGAGCTAGGCTGTAGGTTAGCCTCGCTCCGTGGAGACGAAAGTTGGCTGTTAAATCCTTCGTCTCGCTGCGCTTTGTGTTCGCTCCCCTCATGGAGCTGAAAGTTAACAGCTTAATCTTTGCCCCACTACACTTTGCTCTTACTCCCTTGATGGAGCCCAAAGGCTGCGCTGTGCTTGGCGTTCGGCGCCCTCACGGAGCTGAGCTAGGCTGTAGGTTAGCCTCGCTCCGTGGAGACGAAAGTTGGCTGTTAAATCCTTCGTCTCGCTGCGCTTTGTGTTCGCTCCCCTCATGGAGCTGAAAGTTAACAGCTTAATCTTTGCCCCACTACACTTTGCTCTTACTCCCTTGATGGAGCCCAAAGTTACCAGTTTAATTCTCCTCTCACTACACTTTGCATTTACTGCCCCAGTGGAGCCCAAAATTACCAGTTTAATTCTCCTCTCACTACACTTTGTATTCATTCCCCTGATGGAATGGAAAGTTAAGTTTAGTCCTTCCCACTACACTCTAAGTTTGATCTCTTCACGGAGCAGAAAGTTAACTGTTTAATCCTTCCTCAAACTGCACTTTACACTCAACTCCCCTCATGGAGCCAGAAGTTAGTTTAATCCTTCCTCTCGCTACACTTTGTGTTCGCTCCCCTCATGGAACAGAAAATTAACAGTTTAGCCCTTCTCACTACACTTTGCATTTGATCCCCTGATGGAACAGAAAGTTAACAGTTTAATACTTCACCTTATGACTCTTTGTATTTATTCCTCTCCTGGGAGACGAAAGTTAACAGTTTAGTCCTTCCTTCTACTACGCTTTGTGTTAATTCCCCTCATGGAGCTGAACTACGCTTTGCATTCACTCCCCTCATGGAGCCAAAAGTTAACAGTTTAATCCTTCCTCTCACTGGATTTTGGATTTTTGCATTTGCTCTCCCATGGAGCGAAAAGTTAACACTTTATTCCTTACTCCCACGACACTTTGTATTCACTCCCCTCATCATGCCAACAGTTAACAGTTTAATCCTTCTTCTCACTAGATTTTGGATTCACTCCCTTCGTGGAGCTGAAAGTTAATAATCAATCTCCCCACTCAACTTTGTCTTTGGTCCACTCGTGGAGCCAAAAGTTAGCAGTTTAATCCTTCCCCTCACTACACTTTTCATTTTCTCCCCTCATGGTCCCAGAGACATCTTTGTAAACCTCTAGGACTTAACTCTTCTTTCCAGGATGCTTTATAACAAGCAACATTACTTATACGTGTTACACAATCTATGGTGAGCTGCAAAAAGTCATTCCTGAATGGCATTCAACATCCCAGCAAAGGCCATATAAAAAATTACTCGTTGGAAACTTGTGTCTGCTGAACTATTCCCTCTTGAGAGTAACTCTTCAGACATACGAAATCTTGTCATGATTTTCCATTATGCTTGATGAGAAAAGTCAAAGCTTAGGATGGGAGGCTCAGTCTCTCAAGTATGAAAACTAAGTCACTCTGATGAGTATCAGCAAGGAGAACTCAGTTCATCTCTTTGTGAAAAAACAGAGATGATTTTTCAGACTAGGAGCAACTGTGTATTTTATCTCTGGACGTTTCTCAGAGAATGATTCTCTGCTCTCATAGATAGAATCTCATTGAGACCAAAAGTGACCCCAGTCTGAGTCACCACAGCCACATCTGTTGCGTAGATGTAGCAGCAATATGAGGAAGGTAAATTAGTCAGTGCTAATTAGTCCTGATAGTGTTCCTTTACCAATATGTAAAGCATTTTGTTCAAACCCAGCACAGGGACAGCAGCCCTTTCACATTGTGGTCTGAGAGTTGTTCAGCCTGGAGAAGAGAAGGCTCCAGGGAGATCTCAGAGCCCCTTCAGTGCCTAAAGGAGCTCCAAGAGAGCTGGAGAAGGACTTTGGACACAGGCATGGAGTGACAGGACAAGGGGGAATGGCTCTAAACTGAAAGGGTATAGGTTTAGATTAACTATCAGGAAGAAATTCAATTATTAATAATGAATAATGGAATTGGACTCTGGTATATTGGTACTAGTCTGTTACGTTCCTGCCCATGTCTACAGACTACTCAGGCCATGAAGGTAAAAATAGATGGTATCTAAGACCCAGCCCAGAAATTCATGAAAGGAAAGAAAAACTCTTTTCTTCCATCACTGCCCTTTTCATTAGTACCTTTTTCACATCTTTCCTCACCCAAACTTGCTCATCCCACCTCTTCCACCTCTTGCGCCTCACTTAGTCCTGAACGATGATGTGGTTTGGGAAAGATGGAATTGGAATGGCAGCACATTCTGAAATGACTCAGTGCCCTAACTAGTGACAGTGACCTTTCAATGTAGTCATCTCTCTGCTGACCTTCCCTCCGTGTTCTTGGAAAAAAAGACTGACACAGTCAAGGGGCTGAGCCATAATCATGTTGTTTTCTGAGTAACTGTTTGAAAATAGCTGAGAATCACATTGGAGAATCTCCTTTCAAATCCACACCTGCTGCATCACCAGGTCTGACACACCATCCTGACACGTGTAGTTTCCTTCCTGTGTACCTTGATGTGAAGTACAAACCATGCTTTGCTCTCACTGAATGATGTATGGTATGAGGAAGACAGTCCTCTAGTGGTCTTTGATTTGTCATCATCTGAAGAATAATTCATAGTGTGACATCATTGAACACACAATCAGAGGCTAATCAAGTGCATTTTATGTAACTGTAGTCTAATTAATTTGGCTCTCAGAGGAACAATCACCACGTTATTTTTGTGTTGGTTTGATTGTACCTCAGACCTGCAGTGCAAAAACACTCAGGAGGCCAGTGCAGAGGAACAGACCAGTTCCCTCCTGAATTCTTGTTCTAGAGGCATTGGGTTGTCTTTAAAAAACCCCAAACAAACAGATATTAGGATTCCAAATCAGCTTTTCCTTCAAGCAACAGGAAAGACACCAAGAGTTGCCTTAACCTTGACAGATTTGTGCTACAGACACTTTACATTCACACATATGTTAAAACACTCTTACAGTTTGTGAGTTTTGTACTTGATTATGCAATTAGAAAACATCTAATTATCAACTTACCTTAAAAATCTCTTTGGAGTAAATAATGTAAATTGATCAGATGTGTTTTACTAATGTATTTACTAATGTATTAGTAAAATATATATATATACACACTAAACATTTACTAATATATTAGTAAATATGTTATAAATATCGACTATAAATTTACTAATATGTTAGTAAAAAGATATAAATATACACTATATATTTACTTACCAAACATACATCTAGGTAAAAGGAGTTCCTGCAAATGACTTTTCACTAGCAAATAAACCTATTTCCCTGGTATAAGAAACAAAATACTGTGTAAAGCTGCAAAGATTTGTGTTGCACATAGAAAAAAATTCTCATTATTCCTGGCTTTTACACAAAGGGAATAGCTATTTTTAACAAAAAGCAGCCCACTGGACTGCTGGTAGGATATTTTATGCTAAGCTTTCATACACAGCTAGTTGTTATCATTTTACACATCTCCAGGTCTGGAATCCAACTGGGAACTCACTGGACATTGGAACACTCCAGCTCAAAGTGGGGTCAGCTATGAGTGTTGCACCAGGTGAAAAACACACAAAAACTGTCACCTACAAATAGAAAACATACAAAATTGAGCCTCACAGAACAAAGGGTTTATGTTAAAAGGGATATTGTTATGTATTTAACTGAAGGAAGACAGAACAGGCCTGATCAAAGTGAAGCACTGCAGTTTCCTTGGGCTCCATTAAGGAGCACAAGGGGTTTTGGCACTCATTTTCCCTTTTCCCCAAGTGCTCCTTCACCTGAAAAGCCTTTTCTAGAAAGAGCCAGAGGTGCTGACAGAGTTTTTGTGCTGAAGGAGAGAGGCAGGTGGAGGCACAACGATCCCGGGGCAAGTCAGCACAGAGCCCTTGGCACGGGCCAGTGCAGATGCCACATGTGCGTGTCAGCCTTCCTCCCCTGGAGTAACAACAGCCACAGGCTGTCAGGGAGACCACTCAAACATATTCCAGCAAAAGACAGGTCTGAAGGTGATTTTTGATGGAAGTTGGCTGAAGTCCTCTGGATGACAGTAGGAATAAGAGATTTAGCCCACAAATGCTGATTATAGTTTCATATATTGTTAAGGGGTTGGAGTGGATCTTAGAGATCATCCAGCCCCAACCCCCTGCCCTGGGCAGGGACACCTCCCACCAGAACAGGTTGTTCAAGGCTTGATCCAACCTGGCTGTGAACACTGCCAGGGTTGGGGCAGCCACAGCCTCGCTGGGCAACCTGTGCCAGTGTCTCACCACCCTCACAAGAAAAACTGCTTCCTAAGATCTAACCTAAATTTCCATCTTTCAATTTATTCTCATTGCTCCTTGTCCTGTCACTGTAATTCCTAACCAAGAGTCCCTCTGCAGCTTCCCTGGAGCCCCTTCAGCTCCTGGCAGGTTGCTCTGAGGTCTCCACACAACCTTCTCTTCTCCAGGCTGAACAGCCCCAACTTTCTTGCTATGTTCCGGTTCGCTCAGGGATTGTTCTCTTGTGCAGAGACACTTCTTGTGGTATTCAAAAGCTGTAGAGTTCCTGTGCGTATTTCCCCATGGTTTAGTTCACATAGAGCCACTGGTTACACTCTATTTTAGCTCTTTTGTATTTAGAAATAAAAATTACTTAGAAAAAATACTCTTTAGTTGAGGTGGCACTTAAAAACTTACTTTCTAGCATTGAAATAATGAACTGCACAGGCTTGAAAGAGAAAATCAGCCTGAAATATCCTAAAATGTCCAAACCCAGCAGGATTCAATGCCTTTCCATTGCTACCACTTTAATCATGTTGTATGAGACACTGGAATTACTGAGAGCTGCTCTGGCTCCTGCTGTCAGTGCCAGCCCCTATCAGATGTTAACGAAGCCAAAGGCCTGTTGATGTCACTGGTTTTGTTCTGGTGTTCTCCCTCATTTATTCTGTCCCTCTCCAGGCTGGCTCTGCTGTGTCACAGCCTCAGCAGCACAGCTGCCTCCAGGATCTCCTCCCACTAGGCCTGTTTGAATGTGAAACATCCCCTAATGAGCCTTTTATTCCTACTTTAAGAGCTCTAGATATTTTTATTTTCATTTTTTTTCTGGAAGCTACTGTGTGATTAGTTCTAAGATAACACACAGTATTCTGTTTCTTCCAAAGGAGAGGCTGCAGCACAGCTCCCCAGATGGTGCAAATTAAAGGTAGTTCCTCTGGCTCCAGTGGCCTTTTGGTGATTCACATCAGCTGAACATCTGCTCCTGTGATGAAAAAATGAACCCGGGGCTCCCACATGACAGCAGACACTGAGCAGGAGGCAGTCATGTACAAATTGATGGTCAGAGTCCCAAAGCTGCCTCTGGAATAGCACAGCAGCTACTCCTGAGCTCAGCCACTCTGCTCTAATAGCACTTGTTGTTTAATAGAACCTTTCACAGCATCACAGAATATCCTGAGCCAGAAGGGACACACAAGGACCATCCAGTCCAGCTCTTGGCCCTGCACAGGACACCCCAGCAATCATTGTGTGCCTGAGAGCATTGTCCATACACTTCTTGAGCTCTGTCAGGCTTGGGGCTGTGACCACTGCCCTGGGGAGCTGTTCCAGTGCCCAAACACCCTCTGGAGAAAGAACCTTTCCCTAGTTTCCAACCTAACCGTCCCCTGACACAGCTCCAGCCACTCCCTCAGGTCCTGCCATTGGGCACAGAGAGATTTGGGGATTGCTTTTAATTTACATTGGTACATCTTCTACAATTCAGCCTATTTACATCCAGTTTTTAATGCACTAGATCAGACCTTTTGCAGAAAAATTTATAGGTCATGAAATGACCATTGGCAAAAATGTTTCTTGGTATCAAAGCTGGAGTGGATCCCACAAATCCATCAGCTGCAAATAGGCCAAGAAGAAGAGGAATCAATCATCACTCAGCAGATTGTGGAGCTGCACAAGCTGTGTCCCAGCTGCTCTACCTTTCTAATGTAACAATTTCCTCATAAAGGAAAGGGAAGACAAAATAATTAGAGATAAAAAGAAATGGTTAGTGAAATGAACCATTCCAGTGTGCCCTGAAAGATCCAGGGATACAGTCTGTCCATGCTTAAATCCTTCTCAGGAAGGCTCTGGTAGTACTGCTGGTGGTAAGGCAGTGAGAGAAAAGTGCTGCTGGTTTGGGGCGAGTTCTGTAATGTTTCTAGAAGGAAAAGAAAACTCAGTATCTGTTGGAAGGCCCGAGAACTTCAATATTCAGGTTCCTGTTCCACTTCTGTCTGCAGGAGGGGAAGTCACTTGCCTTCACATCCTTAGTTCCTCCAAATCCTCAGAGCTGTATTGGAAACATTAATATATACAATATGCTAATTAAATGCTGGTATGAAGTGTTAGGTCGGTACACAGAAACACTAATAGGATCACAAAACCAGAGACATTTGTGAGAGCACCTAAAATTGAAGCTCTCTCATTTCTGTCTGTGTTGCTGCCAGTGGAAAGGGTTTAGCATATAAAACAGCATCAAATCCAAGAAGCATCTTTGCTGGAACGAAAATGTAAATGTCCAGCTGCAGATTGCTATTGTCAGTGCTGTTTCAGGCTCATTTTGAAAGGAAACTCTGATCCATAACTGAATAAGGAATTTGAAAGGCTGAGGGATTGATACTGAGCAGAGAAGGGGAAATACTCTAAGTTGGCATCTCTCTTTGTCACACTGTAATGAAGAAAATGAGTGCTCTGAGCAGCAGCACTAACGAGGCCCTTTCTCACAGGGATCAGCACTGAGATTGCCTTGATTTCCTGATGTCTGATAAAGGCTAATATTTCTGTTTCAGCTTTTCTTTTGAGGAGGAATAATGGCTACATAATTTTCCTGAAACACAGCATTTTAGTCACTTCAGGAACTCTATGTCTGTCGGGCCACTTAGAGCAACCCTTTCTTTCATTGCTTCTTGCTTCATTACTCATTACACTTATTTCATTACTTCATATATGAAAATCTCATTTTTGTTATGAATTCGCTGGTGTTCAGGGTATAAATCACAAATGTGGAAAAATATGATAAGTAAAGGCAATTCCAGTTCAGGAATCTGCTTCTTTGAGCAGTTTGGACCTCACTTGTGAAATATTCATCTTAAAGGTGGATTTTACCTAAACCCCAGATATTTATATTGCAGAAATTATTATTATCAAGTTTGAAAATACTTAATCTCTGCAAATCAGTCGCTGTAATTAGGGAGTTTTTGTTGTAAAAAGGGAGGTACAATATCCTTAGCCAAGTGGTTTAAGCCTCCCACAGAGTTCTCGATCTCATCTCGTCTCTGGCTGAATTCACAGCCTGTAGTTTCGATTTGAAGAGCTGCAGGATGCCTCACACACCACAAGATGTCTCAGCCTGGAAATGCCACATTTTATACACGTATTTTTCTATAATATTACTCACTGAGCTAAAGATTTTGTAGTGTTTGCCTTGGGCTTTCCTTGATACTTGACAGGGGCTTTTGGTAGCAAATGAGGAAGCAAAGCCTCTACGAATTTACCCCTCAGTGTAGGCTATAAATGATCATTTTAAATTGTAAATGAACTAAATGACTCATTGGAAAACCCGAAAGTTCAAAAAGGAAAGGCTCAGTGTCAAGCAGGTGACAGCTAAGAAAAGTCTCTCTGTGTGGGTTAAGTGCAAGAGTTATTTGAAACTGTATTTAATTTCCATTACATTTAAAAAGATGCTATATATTTGTAATTATTCATGCTCAAGATTAATATTGTTTAGAGTTAATATAACCCATTTATTTGCTTAATATTTTCTCAAAGGTTACATTATCTTTGGGGCCTCATGTTACTAACACTATGAAACTGTTGTCCTTAGTGTGTAACATGTTCAGAGAGAGCTCAGGGGAACTTAGGAATGAGAGCACAAGCAGAAGTGCTTGTCTACATTAAATGTTGACTTTAAA
Organism: Acanthisitta chloris; assembly: GCF_000695815.1. NCBI lineage: Eukaryota > Metazoa > Chordata > Aves > Passeriformes > Acanthisittidae > Acanthisitta > Acanthisitta chloris. The sequence continues at coordinate 8,757 of NW_008666414.1, read as the reverse complement.
AGAAGAGAAGCACCTTAGCACAAGAGGGAAATGCAAAAACCACTCAAGAGTTGATAGTTTCGTAGAATGTTAAGGGGTTGGAATGGACCTTAGAGATCATCTAGTCCCAACCCCCTGCCCAGGGCGGGGTTCAAGAGCAATTCAAGCTGGGTTTGTATGCACTCAACACGTAAATAACTGATGACCACAAAAACATTCATGTGACCAGCTATACATTTTAGATATATTAAAGCTCATATTGTAAATCCTCAACAAAGGGAAAACCATGTGAATTCAGTCCAAAGCCATTGGGAATAGCTGATGGCACCCAGCAAAGGGTTCTGGGCATGAGACCCTCCTGATGAGGTGACAGACATTAATTTATCCTGTATTAATTAAGCTGTTTGTGTTTCATTTTGCATCCAAATGACTTGAGGGATTTTCACAGGAATCTGTGATGGTCCTAAATGAAATAGAACTTCTCGGACTTCTGGATCAGTTAAGGGAAGGCTGAGAGACAAACATTCTTCAGTGATTAATGTGTGTGCTGTAGATAAAGTAACTGCAAACTATCGATTAAGGCACAGTTACCCTTTAACAGCCAAGCAGAATTGCAAAGGAGATTAGCCTTTGTCTGGATCAATGAAATTGTTGCTTCAGGTCCCAACTATATCTGCTAAAAAAAGGAACAATACACATGGCTCAGGTTTCAGAGCTAAATGGTTTATTAAACTCACAAAATTACTCATTATAGCAGATGTTTCACCAGGTTAAGGCAACTTATAGCAGTAATATAAGGTGTAACAGCTCTTCTCATCAGTCAGGCAATATAGCAACACAGAACAATAGGATGATCTTTGCACCAAGAAAGAACTTTCTTAGACTAAAGGGGAATAGATGAATAAATATGGGGAGAACAAGCAAACAATTAAAATTCCTTATCAAAAGTTATGGGCCAAGGTCTGGTCATAAAACCCTAAGAGCTACTGTCTGGAGCTTTGCACACATCTTGGGAAAGCAGTACTTTAAGGAAGGACCTGAAGGAAAACAATGAAATGGGTTTGTAAGTGTGTTTAGGTAATTCCAAGCACAAGGAGTGGCATGAGAACAAGCACAAAACCACCAATGAACATCTGAACAAAAGACCATGCAAACAGGCACTGCCACTGTCATACCTGGTGAAGGACAAGGAGAGGGAGTGAGCTGTGCTGTGCAGTGACCTGAACGTGTAAATGTGGAGCTGGGGAGGGGACACAGGGGTGACAGAGGGTGAGAGGAGGTGGGTGACAGCCCAGACTAGTGCTGTGTTGGGGAGAACCACACTGAAAACACATTGTGGATGAGCAGCAGTGGTACAAGCACATTTATCTCAGCAAAAGACCTGAATATTGTAGAAAGGGAAACACAAGGTAATGCACAATCTGCTAAAATGCCATGGCTTCGAAATCAGATACGTTTGGACTTGTTACTGTTTGTGGATTTACATAGAATCTATGATTCTATGATTTACAAATGGTCCCTGCAGTATGAGCTTCTACACTCCAGAGTACACATCCTAAATTACAGAGGTTTGGCTAATGCAGGCTGTGGGATCTGGTGAGACAGAAGTCCAGAATCCTTAGGCTTGTGCCAAATAGGAATACTTCAGCTAATTATAAGTGGAAGAAGCCTAATTGTAGCAGCACAGAGCTCAGCATGGATCATTCGCTTTGAGAAGAAAGTCTGATTTAAGCCATGTAATGTGCACAGAGCACTTCAAAGTATTGTTGTTCCCCTTTGCAGTAGTCTTAGAACTTGTTTGATACATGCAAGTCTTTCCTTTGGTGCAGGTCAGGAATGGGGAGGAGACAGCACAGAGACATTTGGAGTAACACCCAGTGCTGCATTACCTGCTATTGAAAAGCATTGTCCTGCACTCCTGGGACTTTGATCCTGCAGAGTGCTCAGCTTTTGGGAGAGTCATCTCCCAAGGCAATGGAGGAGGGAGTGTTACTCTCCAAATTTGCTTCTTCTGCTGCTACACATCTTCCCTTAAAACAGCATTTCATCCCTGTGGAACTATGTTCAGTGAGCTCCATGAATTATTTCAAAGCTCAGAAAGCCCATCATGACTTTATACCACAGTGATCTGATCCATGAATGGCCAAAAGGACATGTCCCCATCCTCTGGATTTGCCAAGTTTTAAGTTGTCCCATCCAAACACGTCCTGGTGGATCATGTCATTGAGAGGGCACAGGGTTCAGCATGCCTCAGGCTCCACAGATCCTTCCCTGTGTGTTTCCCAGTCCCAGGTGTGTGTCACTTGTTTCACCATGGATAACTCTTCTGTCAGCAGAAACAAACAAGTACAGCAAACTGTGTAAGAAACATGAGTAGACACTGTCGAACTCGAGTACTTTATCTACAACACATCTGCAATGCTTCTGCCACTTGTTTGCAGTTGCGCAAAACTGCCAGAATCCAGCCAGAAAAAAATGCATTAAACACCAGGGTGAGGTAAGGAAAAAAGATTCCCAAACCTGGTGCAAAATAAACAGCTGTACCAAACTCTTCAAGGCCTTTCATCCCATGCAAATTTTTCAGCTCACAGACTGCAGTTCCACTGCCTCAAGGGGCAACACTCCTCATATTCTGATTTTTCAGCTTCTCAAAGCACCTCGAACCCTAAAATTGTTTTGAGTAACCTATAAAAATGTAAATAATAAAATAAAAAAATAAATAATAAACCCAACCAGCTCCTGGGGCAGAGCAGCTAATTAAGTCTGGGATGTGTAGATTGATGTCCTCTTCTTGGCTCTCCTGCAGCAAAAATGGAACATTTTTCCCTGTGGGGATTAGTCTTTTGTACCTTCTTAGCCTTGTCTTCACCAGGGACACTCGTGTGGTCACTTTTCTCTGTCTCACTGAGGTTTTTAATTAAACTTTCAGGCATATACCTCCTTTGAGAACCTGTGCCTGCAGCCAGCTTGATTGATGTTTATTTTAAAGCCTAAAAATGGTTCCAAGATCTTGGGGGTCTCCATGGGCAGATATAATGGCCCTTCACTTCCCTGGGAAACCAGGCTCTTAGAAAATTCAATTTTAAAATCCTTCATATTCTGCAAAGTGAATGCAATAGAGTTTATTTCTTTCCTTTGAAGCCTAATGTGAAAGATTTCGTCAGGCTGATGTGCCATTTGCTCTAATTTGATCACCTGGAGCAAGGCCTGTGTGCCTGAAAGCTTCTTCTCATTTTTATCTAGATGAGCTGCTCTATTATACTGCTTTATTTCTCTCTTCAGAACTTGCTTCTTGCCTAATTAAAGACCCTGGAGCACCCTCATTAAACCTCTCAGGAGTGTTTCTCCCTGAGGAATTCCTGAGGCCGCAGAACTGGATTCAGGTTTGTAACAGACACATGGTTAGATGAAGAGAATCCAGTATACACCATAGACATGCAAACACTTACAGATGTATTGATATAAATATCACATTTTTTACCATTGTGTTGCTTAGTTTAGCAAACTAATGTTCCCATTGTTGGAGACTATTTTTGGAGGACAGAAGATATTTTCTATTGAGCCTAAATCAGACCAGGCAATAAGCCTAGAAACCTGCTCTCCTTTTAGCAATGGAATCCCAACATGACTCAGGCTTTAGCCCCTGGTGATTAGTCTCAGTATTAATAACAGCTCCTGTTGAGAAACTTCTCTTTGTTTACTATTTCAGCAAATTCACCTGGTGATTTCTTTGCTCTTTGAATAATATATACATGAGACAACAGGGTATGTCCAGGTGATTTGACTGCTGCTTCACACTCCTATAACTTGAATTTCCTGCCTGATTGTTAGTAACACTGAAACAGAAATTTCCTGCATTAATTACTTGGAATCAAATTACTTCATTATAAAATCAATTACTTCATTTTATAACCAAAAAAAAAGTTGCACTAGGATCCCCCCTGCCACAGCTTTTCCACAGAAAAACTGGGAAGTTCATTTTCCTGAGGCACAGAGTGGTCAAATGACTTATTCATGGTCAAAGATTGTAGTAGATGTAGAGGAAAAAAATATCCAGGTATCTAAGCAAACATCCTAACTACTGGAGCATCCCACCTGTGCAGACACTGCCCAAGGAGGCACAAGGAATCAGGCTGGATTTTTCTGGGATGACCAACAATTTGATGGTCTCTTTTCCTTTGCTTATAAAAGAACAGGCTCTGTTAACTTCTCAGCCTGAAACTGTTTCTCATGTTTGATACAGTTCAATTAATCTTCTATTTATCAGTCCTTCATTGCTGTGATTCAGAATACTAATTCCCTCCTTCATCAGGAAATCTACACAGAAATTTCCTTTGGAATTTTTTCCTACAGACTTTAGTAATGGGATTAGTTATGTCAAATATAATCTAAATTAACCAGTAACAATATTTCACGTGGCTTCAGTCTAAGCAGGACAGGATCCATCAAGATCTATTAAAAATGACCAAGGAGCCAATTCCCCCATTCCTTTCCCACCTCAAAACCAATGGGATTCAGCACTGGACTGATCCCATGTTGGCCTCCCTCCCTCTGCTCTTGGCTAAGGAGAGCAATCCAGCAGTGAACAAGGAAAGCAAATCCTGGGACAATGAGGATAGAGGCAACACTGGATCCCATCTCCGTCCATGGCTGGATGAGGAGCAGATCCTGTTTGTTAATGTTTGGAGTAATTGTTTCTAGAGTGCAACAATAACCAACATGTTCTCTTGTACATAATTAAGAGTTTAAGCTCTAAAACAGCTCTATTTTTAATAAGAAATACATCCACAGAGCATTTATTACAAAGCAGGACTTTATGGTTGCTCAACACCTTGTCAGAATTACTTGCTTTGAGCGATTTAAACATTTCTCACCTGTCTTGTTTCCAGGTGCTTAAATGCAGAAGCTCAACTCCACCTTTCTCATCAGTCAACTGCCACTTTTGAGCTGAATAACCCCAAATAAATAAAAGACTATAAGAACGTGCTGCAGAGTCACATCTCAGATGCACCTGCAGGTACAATAGTAGAATTGAATATTGTCCAAGTCCTTTATAAATATTTACTTATAAAAGTTCTCCAGAATTTCCAGGTTTAGTCTGTCCAACAAAATGTGTTAACATTCATCAGAATCTGGTGATAGAAGCCCTTAAAGTGTCTAAGTTTCCTTCAAGGTTGTAAAAGTCTCCTTTGATCTGCTGTACTGCTTGGCAAACGTGGTCACTCTCTGGAGAGCTTCTGCCAACCCTTCTCCTGTGAGGGCACAACAGGGCTGTACATACCAATTTCTGTCACTGCAGTACTTCTTCATCTTGAACCTCAGGGTGATCTCCTCAGCGTTCAAAGCTCCAGGCAAATCCTGCTTGTTGGCTAACATGACAACTGGCACATTTTTGATGGATTCATTCTTTAAAATGAGTTCAAATTCTCTCCTTGATTCTTCCAGCCGTCGCTTATCTGAGCTATCCACCACATAGAGCAATGCATCTGTGTCCTCCAGGAAATTGCTCCAGAGCTTCCTCATTTTCTCCTGTCCTCCAACATCCCAAAAGGTCAATGTAAAATCTTTACTGGTTTCAATCATATCAACGTTAAAGCCAATGGTTGGCATTGTTATAAAATGATCTTTATACCTGAACTTGTACAACAGTGTGGATTTTCCTGCAGAATCAAGTCCTAGCATCAGGATATTGGCTTGCTTCACTCTGGAGGGTTTGGTGTGCTGGAGGCCCATTGATGCCGTGGAGCTCTCTAGAAAGCCTCAAGCTGGAATATCCTCAGTGAAGCCAGTTCGTGTCGTTGTCTTTCCCACTCCGTGAGATGAAGCACAAAGAGTCAGGAAGGGGAAGAAGCAGCTTTGCACTATGAAGTCAGTAAAACCTCTGGGCAAATACATGTTGCTTTTATCAAGCTGATAACAGGCAAACAGTGTTTTATGGAGGTGCAGAGCTCTGTGCCAAGCCTGTGGGTGGAACGACAGTGAGTAACGTACCAGTTGGTCACAGGCACAAAGGTTACTCTTCCAACATGTTTGAACAGAGATCCAGACTGACATGACCAGCAACCTGTCTGTACTCCCTAACCCATGGGCCAGGGAAGTGTCTCAGTGCATGCCCAGAGATCAGTCCCTTTGTGCCTGCACCCACATCCAGTTCGGGAGGAAATGCAGTGAGGAGGGGAAATCTTAGGGTTTGTCCAGACTCATCAAACCACAAATTGACAAGGCCCCTGGTTTATCAGTGCACCTTATCTCCCAGGAAAAATCGATCTCAAGTGGTTTCTAATGTGAATCTACACAGGCACATGGGCTCAATCAAAGCATGAGAGAACTCCACTAAAAATGGGCTCTGCTCTAGCTGACTGCGTCAATGACTCCTCCTGTGAAGTTGTAGACTTGGTGAGTTATGCTTGTGTGAACAAGTTTAACTGCACTCTGTGAGGTGGAGACTAAATATAGCCCTTACAATCCAGTCATCGCTGAGGTTCCGCTGCTTGGGATGAAAAATGCCTGTTACATGCATTTTGCTCTTCTCTGTTATTGCTCATTGATCTGCTGTGAAGATTTCGTCCAGAAACTGAACAAAAAGTGGGGAAGTAACTGCGTTTTCATCAAGAGACTTATTTTGTCAGCATTCTGAATATTAGAATAAAACAAGAGGAGATTCATAGATTGGTAAGGGGGTGGGATGGACATTAAAGGTCATCTAGTCCCAACCCCCTGCCCTGGGCAGGGACACCTCCCACCAGAGCAAGTGGTTCAAGGCCTCATCCAACCTGGCTTTGAACACTGCCAGGGTTGGGGCAGCCACAGCCTCCCTGGGCAACCTGTGCCAGTGTCTCACCACCCTCACAGGACAAAACTACAGATAGAAAATTTAGTCTAATATTACTGAATTTGTATTGAGTCTCTTATTTTCTGACAGTGGAAAGACCTACATTGGGCTGGTCTGATGCACACTGAGTACTGCAGTACTAACTTGCCCTTACACCCAGGAAACCCTTTGTCTTTGCTTCAGAAAATACATTATCAGCAAAAAGATGTAAAGGTCTCGTGACCAAAGAAGCTGCTGAGTGGTAGGCTACTCATTTCCATAAGTGGCTCAGATATTACACATGGAGTAAAATAAACCTCAGCCTTGACAAACAAGTTATATTCTGGTTTCTCTTGAAGCTAAAAGGCTTAGAGCAGAACTAATTTGGGGCAGCAGAAGGTGACAGTGATGTGGTCACTGCTGCACATTTTTCAGAGTTAATAACATGTGGAGATTATGTGCAGGATCTTTTTCAGGAGCAGGTCAGGATGTATTAAACCAGGAAAGAGTTTGTGTTTCTTTATGAATAATCTACATGAATGAACGGAAAGATGGAGAGGAAACTGCAAAATACATTGTTAAAACAGCCAAGTGAATCAGAATTCCCTGCAAAACATGGTGCTGTTCTGCAGAGATATGGGTATCTTGAGCAAAGGCAAAGCCTGTCTTCTGTGATGGTGGGGGTGGGTGGGCTGTAATTTGAAGATCACTCACAGTTCTCTGCTGTTTGCTCCAACTGTATTCAGTATTTATGGTTGCAATTTCAGGCACTGGAATGTTTCCCAGGGAGGTGGTGGAGATGTTAAACCTTAAACACCTCCCTTGAGGTGTCTAAGAGGCATCTAAATCTGGTGCTGGAGGATGTGGTTTAGAGGTTACAGTGGTAGTGCTGGTGGATGGTTGGACTTGATGGTCTTCAAGGTCTCTTCCAGCCTTGATGATTCTGTATTCAATTGTTTTCTTACCTCAAGCTGTCACTTCAAAGCAGTGATCAAGCAACACCTGACTTTTGACCAGCTAATTAATGTGAAGGCCAGGACAGAATTAGAGGCCTCTGAGGGCACCAGGGTTTGGCAGTGTCTAACTGTACCAGAACCCACACAAGTTTGGTTCAGGGTAAGATGTCATCCAGAGCCACTTCCAGTAAGAATTCCCTGAGTTGCTTTGGAATTGCTAACGAGGTGAGATCAAACCTGAGCTGTGCCGGTGGCACAGGACAGAATGCAGTGCAGCAGCTTCTGCTGCCAAGTTCTAATGCCACATCTGCACCTGAGCACTGGAAAGGGCAAAACAAGCACCTTTGGTTTGTCCAAAGGTGTGTTTGCTCTGCTGGGCTGGGACTATCTCATCTGTGTAGGGTTTGCCTATACATTCAGTTGCAAAACCCATAGTTATAAACCTGCAACAACTGATTTAGCACCAACTAATCTGAGCTCAAACTCCGCACCGTAACCCTTCGGTAAACCAGGAAGATTTACGGAAACTATGCAGATCCTCATATTGTCCAGACAGGATATTCACCGCGTGCTTTGGCAAAGTTAGGTGATATGATGGATG
>NW_008666414.1:0-240 GCF_000695815.1 Acanthisitta chloris | reverse complement strand
GCCGCTTGCGGCGGCCACTGCCGCGCCCGGGCTGACAGGAACGGAGCGGGGAACGGGGACGGGAATGGTAACGGGGACGGACACCGGCGTGGGAACGGGAGCGGGGACAGGGATGGGAACGGGGAGGAGGGGCCGGAGCGGGAACGGGAATGGGAACGGGGATAGGCATCGGGGTGGGAACGGGAACGGGGACAGGGATGGGAACGGGAACTGGGACAGGGATGGGAACGGGGAGGGGGC
>NW_008666413.1:0-603 GCF_000695815.1 Acanthisitta chloris | reverse complement strand
ATTTTAATCTGAATTTTTCTCTATATTTGCACCATTTTAATCTGAATTTTTCCCCATTTCCCCCCATTTTAATCCGAATTTTTTCCCATTTTTTCCCCCATATTAATCTCAATTTTTCCATATTTTAATTTGAATTTCTCTCTATAATTTCTTCCATTTTAGCCTTAATTTTTCCCCATTTTTCCCCATCTTAATCCAAATTTTTCTCCAATTTTTCCCCATTTTTCCCCCTTTTTTCCCCATTTTTTCTCCATTTTCCCCATTTTTTCCCCATTTTTTCTGCGTTTTCCCCCCATTTCTTCCCCATTTTTTCTCCATTTTTTCCCTTTTTCCCCATTTTTTCTCCATTTTCCCCATTTCCTCCCCATTTTTTTCCCATTTTAATCTGAATTTTCCCCCTATTTTTCTCCATTTCTTCCCATTTTTTCTCCATTTTTTCCCCATTTTTTCCCATTTTAATCTGAATTTCCCCCATTTTTCTCCTTTTCCCGTTTTTTCTCCATTTTTCCCCATTTTTTCTCCATTTTTCTCCATTTTCTCTCCATTTTTTCCCGTTTTTTTCCTGTTTTAATCTGAATTTTTTCCCCATTTTTTCCCCCATTT